>NC_059128.1:61000527-61048027 GCF_020740605.2 Lemur catta | reverse complement strand
AATTGAAACACATCTTTTTAATTGTTTGTGAAATCTTGGGATTATTTGCTCCATATTTTCTAGTGTGTACTATTGCCAAATATTTGGATCTATTAGGATAGATAAATCTGCCTCACTTTTTGACTGAGGATGGAAGAAAAGGATCAAATACATACAGAAAATAAAGTAGCCGACCTCCATAAATTTAATTAATTATGCTTCTTGACATTCTTAGAATTGCCTTTGTTCTGCTCAATGCTAATTTTTATTGTGCTGAGCTCTCAGAAATAGGCAACTCAGAACTAGTGCTTTATGCATTTCTTCCTTTTGACATTTTTGGGAAATATGTAGTTTTGAAACACTTTCCAACCTCTTCTTTTCTTAATCTTATTCACCCTACACTCTCTACCATATCCCCAAATACAACCAAATATTGATTGACAGCTTGAAAGTGCTAATCGAATCATTCCCAATCATATGTGTTCAATATGTTGGCTTTAAAAAAAAATTAGCAGCCCAAATCTCTCATCTAATATCATTGCTCAATAGACAGACAGATTTTTAACCAGGGCAAATTCAAGTACAGCTTTCAGACCAGTCAAACCCAGGAGACAGGCAGGAGGTCTGCCCTTCCCCAACCGTTCTTCTGTCTGCATTAGCTGTTCTTGCTCAGGCTCCATCGACCTGTCAGAGCCATCACAGTGATTGACTGCCCCGGCAGATGTGCTGCTATAACAGGTAACTTGATCATCCAGACCCATCTGTCTCTAAGTCCTCTTCAATTCACACTTTGAAAAATATTAGAGGTTGGGAGGGGTTGAAGTCTTTGTTGGGATTTTTTTTTAAAAAAAAGGTATGCTATCTGTATTTCACAAAAGGTTACCCTCTAGTAAGTAAATGGAAATATATAGCATTTGAGCTCTTTAAGATGAGCTGCTTCCAGAGTATATTACTATCAATATTTTAAATTGGCCAACAAGATCTGGGAGAATTTGAAAACCTGATTTCCAAAATACAACCTAAAGTGAAGGACCAATTTTAAAGAACAACCATGATAATAATAGAACGATGTTGCAAAGATAACAGTTTCTGTATGAGTGAGACAGATGAGCTGTTTATATGGAGAGAGCGAGAGGAGGGAAATCTCATGCAATGGAAGCAGTCCCGTGTCTTCCCTTCAGTACCACAGCCTGGCAAATGTTGTGACATCATTAAGCTGAGTTGCTGATTTCAGATGGGTCTGGAACAAGAATGGGCAGGGGTAACTCAAGCTTCATGCTGAAAAATAGTTACCTAAGCTACTAGTGTCACTATTTCTGATAATTACTTTTCACCAAAATATTTTGCTGTGCTTGTGTGCAGAGGATTTCATTCTACAAGTCAACACCCTAAGTACGGAGCTGTTCAGGATCTATCAACAGCTTCTATTAAGAGAATATAATCTTGGTGAGATCGGTGGCTAACACTTTTCTATTTCTCAGTAAAGTCTATTGCCTACTCACTATCAAGAGATGAACATGGCTGAGAATGACATGGTTCAATGTCTAAGGGGAAGTAACGTACTAAAGAAAGCAAAACAAGGTGAAATTAATGACAACAAAAAACCAAGTGAACTCCATTTTTTCACATGAGAGAAACAAAAATATGCTAAGTATGTACATAAACAATGTTACTTGCAGAACCTGAAAGAATAAATGAGCACGGAGGAAGATTTATACAAAAATATTCATCCTTAATAGAACTCCTTGACAATTCTTTCCTAGGCTACCCCATGGTCATGCAACTTTCCTTGGAATTAGAACATGTCAATACTTACACTATTTCTCCAATTCAAACTAAATACATAATAAATAAATTCCAAAAAATTCTCTTTCTTGGCTAAGGAATCTAAATTATGTTCTTGTTTGCCACTTTTGTCCACTAGCCAAATTCCATGATTTGTCTTAAGATGCTTCATGGAAATAAACATTTTTTTCTTCAGATATGAAATAGAAAACATACACTTTATTATTTTAAATTAGCAATAACTACTCTTCCTCCTTTTTCATGGCCTGAGGGACATTCAATTTGGCTATTCATATTGCTTGAGAAGGCAGAGACTGGCAAGCAGCTTTTTGGTTTGAGTAAAGCTATCAAATGCTTCAGAGAGTTGTTTATCACATAAACTTTGACTGATTAATTTAGTTTAACAGTGCCCACTCTTTGCCTCTATTCCCCCACTTCCAACCCAAAGTGGAAAAGAAGTCACATATTTGAAATATGAATCTACCCAAAATTTTGTAGGAACTGAGAACATGACGGCACAATTAGGGAAAAAAGTCAACAGTGTCCTGATAGAAATTTTTTGAAAAGAATTCACCATTTTTATAATTAAAAAAAATTAAATAAAGGGGTGGTGATCACTATTTTAGTAGTGTTCAGCATTGTATACTGTGCAATTATTTGCTCTGAAGCCCTTTTAGAGGAATTGGTATTTCCAAACCACACAGATCTTCAGTAATTGCACGCCATGGAGTCAGATCTGTAAGTATTCCTGATATGGAACAAGAAATTCTTTTTTAAACTCTTGCATTTTCATCTACTTCACATCATATAATTCACATTCTTAAAAAACGGCTGAAGATTTTCTTATTTCCATGTGGTTCCTGCTTTCTAAATTCTGTTGCTTGTTTTCTCCTTGGAGTTCTAAATGTTGCTTTAACATCTTTAGGTGTGATATAGATAGATTTAGAGTGATGTAGTTAGCAAGCCTCAAGCTGCAGCTTTTAAATACATTTGAAAATCTTCTTTTGGAGTAAAACAAGGCACTCTTATGGGAAAGTTACACTTTATTTTGGAGGCACCTCTTGCAACTTTTCTTTCCAAAGGTGCTGAATTTACTATGGCTACCAACACATGTATGTAATTAATCTTCTATCACACAAGCTTTTTCATGTACAGTGAATCAAACTAAGTTTACCCTTCGAACAGCATAAATACTAAATTTTTCAAAAGAGGGACTAAAGTCTATTTACCAAATCTAATTCAGTTGAATGTTTGAGAAAGTGTCCTTTTACATAAGGTTTATACCATATGATGTGTTGATCTTCTTGAGCACAATTTTGCCTCTGTGTTCTACCATGCAACCATAGGCCTGCATTCATCTCAACCCTGCCCTTGCAACATTTTTTCAACTAATTATATCCATAGAAAGAGTTTGGTGTAAATATGGTTTTAGCAGTTTATAACAAGAAAAGTGGCTTCCACTTATTTTAAGTTCAAGTTCTGTATATTCAATTACTGTTAGCAAGCGCTCCACCTACTGGCTTACGTGATGCCAAGCAAGCAGTCCATGATCTGAAGCAAATCGGCAGTTGTAAAAGATACTTTCAACTCTGCAATATGAAAGGAACCTCAGCTTCATGATCGTCAGCTAGGGTCAAGCACAACTTTGACTTGCTATTTACCAGGATTAGAACGATTCTTGGTACTTGTCTTGGCTGAGTGACAACCTAATAGCGAAGAAGATTCTCAACATCGGCTTGATGTAAGAGGGTAGGATAGTTCACTGAGAGGTGAAATTTTGCAACAAAGGGTGGGGGGAATTCACATTCCAGAGCCTCAAAATGCCTTTTATGCATATTTAGAACAAATATACATAAACACAAGCGTAGGTATAAAAAGTAGTTTTTTCCACAACAGTTCTTAAAGAAAATAGGCTATTTAGTTTTACGAGTTAGAATTATAGACATTGCATATGGCTATTTCTTGTCCACCAATATGCCATTTTAAAAATGCAATTTTGCAGTAGCGACAGAAGAATCAGTGATTGAAAAATTCCTTTAACCATTGCCTCCTACCCCCATGAACTTTTTAGCTTAGTAGTCTTAGTATGACTAATTATATGACAGACAAAGAGAGATTAGTATTAGGCATTATAGTGAAATCAAGAGAAATTGAACCAGCTCTGTTTCACAATGTCAACATAAGGTATAAATCATAACCTTCTGCCTACCCCACCCACCACTATCCATCTTGACATCTCTTTTTAAGGAGAGCTTACTATGTAATTATTGCCACTGTGCCCATATTATGGTGTGTTTGAATGTGGCAATAATCAATATGGCAATTAATGTGAAATAATACAAGAGTGAATCAAGGCACACAGGCTAGATATAGAGGCAAAGCAGCAGGGACATTGAAAATAACCTTAATGGGTTGTGGTGTGGAGATGCCTTTCCTAATATTGTTTCAGGGTGTTATTGTGAGTAGAGCTGGAAAAAAATGTTGAAGGGAGAATATAAGAGGTTTCTTGGGGTCAACTGTATTTTATCGCCAACTTTCCATCATCTCCAGGATTAGTGAAGAATCATCATATACTTTCAATAGCATGGTATGGTCTCCTGACTCCAGAAACTCTTGTAGTTTGCAGCTAAACCAGGATACAATATGGCACTAAGTAATAGAACCTATTCTGGGTTGATGAATGCTTGTGCACTGATACTGGAATAGCTTTATAACTGCTTTAGTAAGAGCCCAGTAAAACTGCATCCCAGATGCATGAATTTCTCTTTTGGCTTTGCAAAGGAAGTGTTCACAGTAAGAGGAAAAAAATCAGTTCCATTAAGCATTTACCCTGCAAAACAGAGATTGAGGAATCTTAGCACATGACGACACAACAAAATTTACCTGACCCTTCCAAGCTAAGGAAAACAAGACAGAAGGTCCTCTCGAGAGGCTGTATCATATATATGTTCTGAGCCTGTGCTGCCCATATGTTCAATAGGACTGTTGAATCTCAAAGTTATAATAATTTGCAACGAGGTGCCAGAACCAATTATTAAATATCATATGATCCAACAGAGATGAAATAAAAATATACAGGGTCGATTTTACTGGCTTTGACTATTATAAGGCATTTAAAGTACTTTGAATTTACAGTTTAACTTGAGGGTTGTATTAACGACATCCTTATGCTAGAATTTTGTTCCCAGCTGAATATCATAAGCTAAATGCAGATGGCATACTTTTCCAAGGACAAAGGGAGTCTTGGCCTTATCCTTTCATTTTGATTTGTATATCAACTCAGGAAATGGAGATATGCTATTATGATATCTTCCACTAATGTAAACCTTTATTCAAAAGCGCAAATGACAGCCAAAAGTACAATTCAAGTGAGAAAAAAGGTAGCGTGTGATAGTATCACAGAATGATACAATCTCAGCCAAATCGCTGCCTATAGTGTAGAAAAAGGAGACTCTTAGTCTTTAGTGTAAACAGTCATAATTTATTTACCATGACATCTTTAAAACATGAATGAGTAAATATTTTAAATACTGGTTCTGATCTCAAAGCCAAGGTCAGTTCTTTATCCCTGATTGCTGCCATTCTACCCTCAGCGAAACCAAGGAGGTGTGGATTGGTGGTTTGCCACCAGCAAAGTGAGGCATTCAGAAGACCAGGTTCTTTCTGCTACTATTATTTCCAAAACACTAGTGAGGGTTTCAGTCAAGTCCCCAGAATCAAAACAAATTGTTCTACCTTAGTAACATGTTGCTGGCATGAAATCATCTCTCTGAATGGATTTCCTTGAGAATCAAAGTTGCAAGGCAAGCTCCCTCTCCCATCTGAGCATAGTGTGTCTGTTGAATCCTCAGCGTGATCACTTTGGGAGATTAAAGACTGTCTTTCCTCGGTCACAGGAGCACTGCAAGCACAGGACCATGTTTGTCTATGTATGTTTACAGCACCTGTCAGTCGATACATGGGAAACAAGAAGAGTCATGTAAACTGATTCCCTCTTTTGCTGAATATTTAATGCAGTCCACTAGAAAGAAAAGCATAAACATTCTACTTTTCCAATGCTGTCTTCCATGCCCTCTTCCAATATTCTCTGGGGAGAGGTAGGTTTCGATCTTGGTCAGGGCAAGTACCCATTTACTTCAGAATCTTCACTTTCTTGTCTCAGCTTCCTTCCTGTCTCCTAAAATGAAATTTATTTTATTTTAGCCACCTCTGAGCAGACTTGTGTGTATATATTTTCAGGGAAATTGGATTGTCCGTATGGATTTTTAAATCAGTTTTCAGATCAAGTTCAAAAATATGTAAACTGTTGTGTTGTTGGACCAGGCAGGAGTAGAACATATCCCTTGGATAAAGAGCACCCAATACTATAAAGTGATCTTTAAATGAGAAAACTAGTGTGTAAGTCAATTAAAATGGCCAATAATGGGAAAACAAGTGCCCATTGCAAAAGCAATTGTAAGACATTAAATCCAAGGAAAGTTGCATTATACATTTTTATTAAATTGAGGCTATATTCACACTTATTGTGGTTTGAAATATGAACCAATATTTTCTATCTTTGGTTTCCTTGCTTTAAGATCTCTTAATGTGCATAAGATGTAATTCATAATATCATATGACTGTTTTAAGTTTGCAAGTTACTGTCTCCAAAGTTATAATTTAATTTAAATCGACAAATGTCCATTAAACTAATATGCTCTTTCATAAAATAGTATCTGACCTGAGATTAATGTAATAAGATCCTGGGATTCCTAAAACTCTTGATTCTTTGTCATTTTAACCTTATTTACAACACAACACAGCCAATTTTAAAGAGCACTATCATTTAGCACAACATAAAATATTAGCTTTCAAAGATGTATTCAAATCCTATTTAAAGCATAGATCTGTTGTTTTCCAATAATCTTTACAATAAGGAAAAGAGAAAAAGATTAAGGTCCTAGCAACCAAAAAAAAAATACATTTATGCTTACTCAAATCTTTCCTGAAAGACATGCAAAAATGACATTATTAACTCTTAAAATAGTTCATAGACAATCTGCAAGCATGGATCTTGGGAGAGAGGAAGAAGACAACTTCTATAAATCTAAAATGCATAATAGGATCCTTAGAAAGGAACACTATTCATTTTCCAAAAAAAGATCTTCACATTGAGCATAAAGATAGTGCCACATATACCAACAAGAAAAAAAATAACAGAATAAAAACAAAAGAAAATGTATTAAAACTCTTGGCTGACAATTGCACTATTGTCATTGGGGAAGTGTTAAACTCTAAAGTGACAGCTTAGTAACTGTATATCTATATGCTAATTTCCTAATATCTGATTTTATTCCAGTTTTGCTCTGGGCCACCCTGAAGAGTCTGACTTTCTTTCAAGCTATCAGTTTCATTTGTCCTGGCAGGTAATCCCCCATGAACAAAAAAATTTATAAGTGTAAAAAGGATCAGGATAAGCATTATAGACTGCCAGGCAATTCTGCCATTTTGAGCCATTGTATTTTGCTAATATTAATAATAGATTTTGTATATTCAATACTTACCCCACAGCAGGCACAATGCTAAGTACTTTTAGTATATTATCTCATTAAATTCTCGTAACAACCTTGCAAGATATCTTTCTGCCTGCTTCCTGAATGAGGTAGCTGAGGCATAGAAAGGCTAATTGAGTTGCTGTTGGTCATGGGACTAGTAATGGCATAGAGGTTCTTACACAAATACATCTAACTCCCAGGTTCATGCTCAAAAGTCTATTCTGCTTCTCCTCTAAATTTCAGCCCTTGAGAATTAACCATTTAACGTTGGAACTGGAAATGTCATATGCTGAATGCAGGTATATGATTTACTTCCCAGCAATGGGAATAAAGTCACAATAGGACAATTTTTAAGCTTTGAGGATAAAATGAACTAGTGTCAGTACCGTACATTTGAGTCCCTTATATGTAGTACAAAGAAGGGATTCAAAAGTGTTATTTATTATTATTATTGGTATTAGCAAGGCCTCACCAAAATGATAGGGGCTTCATTTTTATAGTACATATAATGAAAACCAGCTCAAGACAAAGGTGTCCAGGAGGGAAAGAAAAAGTTTAATGATGTTACCCCAACAGTTCCTTTCATTTGTCTTCCACACCTTCATCTCTGAGCTCAAGAGGACCATGTGATATGATTCATCCTGAATAGGCTGCTTGTGTAGTCAGGAAAACAGAAAGCAACACTTCTTTCCACCAGTCGCACATGCACAGACGCACCTCGGAGCACCAACTTTTCAATGAAACATTAAATTCAAGGACTACAGACAAGAAGGATTTATAATCCACTGAGGTTTTCTTTAACAGGGAATAGTTTGTCTCAACTTTTGTGATTTATTTAAATTAACTATCAAGACATTATATAATTCTACTTTTCTCTTTGTGTGTTTCATCACTGTCATCAAGGATGCATGTATGTGTTTGTTTTAAATTAAACTTCTGGCAAAAATGACTGAAGTTTAAAATAATGGTAGAAATGATGGCTTCAACTGGGTAAGGCAGAAAGGAATGAGATGTTTCTGCATTTTAGTAAAAGGGAAATTTGGATCCCTTCGACAAGTGATGTAGAAACATATAATTTTATAATAAATCATGTTTAAAAGAGATTTGCTAAGGTAAGAAGGAGATGAGGTGAGTGATAGAAATGTTGTAGAAACTGAAATTTTGGTGTTCTTACTTCAAAAGTTGATTAGGCAACCAGTTATGAAAAATGAATTGTAGTGGTGGAATGTTTCTAGGCTGTTGAGAATGGCCCAGTTTACCATTGTCAAGTAGTTGTTGTTGTCCCCTGGGAATTGTAGGTACTCTACTCAGTCATCAGAGAGTACAATGAGTCATTGAGAGAGGACACTTTGTCATACCTGAAGTTATTGCAGATCTCTCAAAGTAACAGAAGCTTAACTTTCCCTGTATTTGATTAAGAGCTTTCTATAGTTTCAGTAAACAGATATTTTTTTAAGATTATTCAATTCACAGGAAGATTTTAGCAAATTGAATTTATATTTTCCAAATGAGTATGATATTTTTGAAGTTTAAAATGTTTAAAAGAATGTTAGTCTAAGTGATAAATGCTGTATCTAAATGAACAAACTAAACATTTATGGCATGAAAAATTTGAGATCAGGATTTCCAAAGTTCACACAAAACCCATATCTTTCCATACCAGACCAAATGAAGGCACACACTATGCCACTATAAATGCTAGAAAATTAAAATATTTAATATTTCTGATAGTAATTAAGTTATTTATGTCAGTGACAGAATGGTATTAACCAAGAATTTTGCTTTTGATAACATTTAAAACAGATTGCCTTTTTTTTTAAATTGAAGATATCACTGAAAGAATTTTTGAGCAATTTTTTGTCCCCTTCTCCCTTCATCAAAAAAAAAAAAAAAAAAACTATAACCATGAAATGGCTCTTGGATGTGGTCTGTGTTGGATTATCAAAGGGTTTTATGTGAGCTGGTTGGTATAAGTTAATCACTAAGCAAAATGATTTGTTTGTGAGAATTCTGTTAATTTTCAATACATTTTTAATCTTAATGACATAAAAATATTCGTAATATACTAACAGCAGTGATAAATCAATACATATATTGTTTTTTAGGAGATTCATTCTTTCAAATCTGTGTGTGCCCATACAATATTGTGTGATTTCTTAGCCCTCTATTAATTGAGTACACAAATAAGAATATGTAAAAAGTGTTCTCTCATTTACAAATAGTTGGTCTAGTTGTCACATGGTTAAAAAGTGAAAAATTCAAACAATTATCTGATATACATCTCTATGTCTATATCTATCTAAACCTTCAGATGTTTGGGACACACAGAAATAGTCTCAGCTACTTGTCTCTTCTGTGTTCCCAATGATCAATTAGAACACTGATCTAATCAATTCAGAATACTTTTGCAAAAGCTGCAAATGCAAATAGGTTAATAAAGTGAGAATGATTTTTTAAAACACAAGATCTGGGCATTCATGAAAATCTAGACCATATATTTTTGCCATACTAAAACTCATTTTGTTCAAAGATATGTCCTACATTTTTAAAAATAGAAACACTTACAGTTTTTTAAGGAGATGTTGCATTCTATTGGTCTTTTTGTTAACTTCACATTGACTAATAAACTTCCTGTTAATATGCTTTAAAGAGAAAAAACCTAAATCAACACTGATGCTTTATATGCAAGTCCGTATATGCTCATTTATCATGAGAACATACAAATATGCATGCCTACACCAATCCTAGCTTAATGGCTGGCATTTAGGTGACACTCAATATATACTTATTGAATTATTAAATGCATATCATTATATAACTAAATTTACACATATTTCTTAAATTTATAATCAATTTTTAGATACCCAACATTGACTCACATCCAGGGAGCCAAACTAAAGTTGTTTTTTTGGTCTTAACAATCTCACACATTGTTAAATAATTATGGTCTATAGAAACATAAAGAAGTATTATAATTATTTGTCATTTTTAATAATTAATTTTATTGACAAAATGATATTATGTATATCTTTATCCAGAGAGCAAATGTAAGTAGCATTCTATTTGTTTAAAAAAAAAGTTGCAAGCTATTCTTATTCCCTAACTCTAAAACTAGTGTGATACTCCAAGCAGATCCATTTGTCTTACTGTCACTTTGGATTACATAAAAGGTAATCAATGTATTTTAACTCCAAAGACTGGGTTTCTTGAAAAAAAATCAATAAAAAATATCATTTTCAATGCCATTTAATTTACATGATTTGACCATCCAGCTATTCTACAGTTGTGTTTTGTTTTTATTCAATGGATTGAATGCTGTGTTTTATTTTCAACAGATGTGACTTTCAGTGCACTGGAGAACAATTTATGCATTTGGCTTAGAATTTTAGATGAACATACCCTCTAATGATTTGCCCAATATAAGCAGTCACTTCAAAAAGTGGTACTATAAGCAAGAAAAATTACTTAAAGGATCAGTTACATCTAAAATGATGAAATCAATAACAATATTTTCTCTGTGATTCTTTCTCTCTGATAAGCAAAATCTTTGCTTAAAAGCCGCATTAAAATTTAATCACAATCTGTGTGCTTTAGCAATTGATAATTTCTGGACAGCTGTCTTCTGCTTTGTTTAAGTCTTGTGTTCCTTCTGTTTAAGTTATGCCTTTTAATAGCTGAATTAAGTACATTTGGTTTTAAAATCAATTATTAGAATATGATCATACTTTATCATCTTCCAATAGTGATTTGTGGGTTTGTATTCCTTTACAGCAATGTTAAAACTGGGGTGAAGACTTCATAGGTGATTAGACTTCTGGAAACCTATATAAGTTCTATAATCCTGTTTTGACCTCAATATTTGGTTTTTCAAATTGTATATGAATAGATAACAATTTTTGCTAATGATCTTAAAATAAGCACTTTAGTTTTAGACTGTGAGCTAGACTCTTCTCTAACGTAGCTTTGTTTACCTAGTGCCTGGTATTTTGTCTGCTATATATTGAATAATGAGAATATATGTGTTGAATGATTTACTAAATAATGTTTAAAGAGATTTTCTTAGATACTTTTAAAAAATTCTTAAATGAGTTCCAACAACTATCTCAGCTATTGAATGTGCATAGTATCCTCAATACTTAAAGGGCTGATGATCACTTTTAAGTATCAGTACTTCATCATTTAGCACAGATTATGTAACAGCCAGTTCAGCAATTATTGCTCTTCCATAGTTCCTCCCTCTGTGTGTTTCAAGGGAAGAGAATAAAGAAAGATTATCTTTCAAAGTACTTCCTCTGATTACATCCCTACTCTCTAATCACCTAACTGGACTGCCTAGAGTTGGAGTGATAATGTCATATTTATTATAGGACGACTATTTAGAAAAATCAATATGTTCAATGTTAGGCTATGCATTTAAGTTTTGAAGGCTAAAATAGCTGACACAGTGGTCATGTTATATTGCCTTGTGGTAAAATATTTTTTATTATGTTATTTTAATGTACTCAACTAAATCAATAAGGTGAACTGCATTTGCCAGTGTCAGGACCAATAAAATTTGTACCTATTCAATAGCATAATTTATGTGCTGGTATTTACTTTTGTCTTTGCATCAGATGCTAATTAATTAAATACTTCTGCTGAAACTAATAAATAAGTAATAATTAGATAAACACATTGCAAAAACATAATTTGAAAGAAGCAGATTGAAGTGGCTTGGGAATATAAGTAGCCATATAGTATGTCAATTAAGAGAAAAACTGAAATATTCCAAATATGTCCGCAATATGTCCAAATATGTCTGCAATATGTCCAAATATATGCACAATATTGCAAAATTTAAAATAGTGCATATTTTAACATATATAGAAGATGTAACATGGACCTTTAGGGTGGCTTCTGAAAATAAAAAATAAATTATTGGTAATGTCAATTTGAAGGAATAATTTGTATGAAATTTAGTCTATAAATTAAGATATGTTATTTAGATAACATGATCTTTGATATGTATAAATTATGTAAGACAGGTAAATTATTTAACCACAAGTGGGTACTTGATTCCCTTAAATAAGATTGCTTTTTTGGAGGATAGAGGATATTGGAATAAGCATGTCTTAAAATACTGTGGCAAGGCCATGTGCACAATATGCCTCATTTTTAACAGAGAAAATATATCATAAAGAAACTTAAGGATGTGTGCTAGAAAGCATGCAGCAAATGAAATTTCACTTCCCTTGAAAGTATAATCTCCATAAGTTACTAATGTCAGGGTTGTTGTTATCTTTATTTTCACATCATCATTTTTTTAGTGTTCTATATTCCAGTTTGTTATGGTTAAATGTTCAGGAACTAAAACTGCTTTTACAAAATAACCCTAGAAAACTATAAAAATCGCAAATCCTTCCAGGGAATTAATCTGAAGTAAAATCATTTTAACACGCTATTTTTTTCTCCTAGTAATTTTCAAAAGCATTTTTTTCTAAGATCAGATTTTGACACTATCCTTTTTTTCACACTATGATGTGACTCCTCCTATTATTAAATTTTATGGTTTGAAAAGTCTTTCTTATTTTAATGCCTCCAACATATTAGGTTACTTTTTTAAGAAAAGGTGAACATATTAGCATTACATAAAATGTTAAAGTGACAAAGAGTTAAACCAGGAATTTTAGATGAATACACTAGCAGTTTGCCATTCTGACAGCAAAAGCCAAGCTAGTGCTTAAAAAAAATGCAAGTTTGAAAAATGCAAATGGTGTTATCCAAATATGCAGCCATATGTCCATAATACACACATTTTTGGGGGAAAATTTTGTAAAGATTTCTATCACGGAATTGTATTTCAAAATGGTGGGGGTCTTGTTTTTTATATTGTGTTCCCGTAAAGATGGTTAGATATTGAAATTATGTTTCAAAATCTTCTAAATATATTAGGATGGAAAAGGCATTATTTTTAGGTTTTCACGGAAATTTGGCTCTATGTTTTAACATTCCATTTTGAGTAGGTGCTCTACTTCATCTATAATATAGTTAGCAAAATTGTCCAAAATATCCAGATTTTAGTCATAAAATTTTCTATTCAGACAAACAAAGTTTAAAACATAGTCTCTTCGAACAAGTTAACAGTCCTTGAAAGTCAACATCTATGAGTCAAGGAAAAACCATAATTAGTTTGAATAATGTTAAGCTGTGAAATTTGGATAACCTTTAAGCAACTTTGGTCTGTTGATCACAGCATCAATAACAATAGGAGCGTGGAAGCCAAATGCAAGTGGTGAAGCCTCCAACAGGAAAATATCAATTAATCTTTTTCAATAGAGTTGAAGTATGGGTAATCCTCTCATTAAATAGTTTAAACCTTTTTCCAAGTAAACAAAGGAGGGATAATGAGTGATGCCAACTGACTTGTTTACATGGAGTATCTTCAAGAGGCTTAGGCATAACCTCTCAAGACAGAGGTCTTCTTAGCCACTGGTCACTAATTACCCTCTTTTAAAGGTATTTGTGTAAGCAAAGAGACTATGTTTTAAGATTTAACCTAAGAGTACCACTTAAAGTGCCAATATTTTATTCATAAGCCAATATATTAAACAGAATCAAAATCTATGGGATCCTCACCCTCCCCAACAAAACAAAAAAAATAATTTCTAATATACATTTGAATAAATGTTCATGTTCTTAAAATTCTTATTAAAAGGGCTACTTCTATTATAAGAAATAATTCATGTCTAACTGCTAAAGATAGGGTATAACTATTGATTGAACTATTCTAGCACCCTCAGAGCTCCAATTGCTGTGAAAATTCTGGGTTGGAAGGGAGAAGAGAGAACTGGAATTAACATCTGTTGTGTCATCTGCCAACCAGTTTGCCCTTGATATTTAAGCAATTTGAAAGTAAATACGTTCTTTAGTCCACTTGTCACAATGCAAGTGTCATTTAAAAATCACTTGATGCTTTCAAAGTTTTGTATGATACAAGCACCAATAGTCATTAACTATTGTTACAAGCATTTTAACATACTAGGTATATATGTCTATAGTTGACCTAAAGGAAAAGAATTTTACCATGATATTTAACCAAGGCCCACATTTCCTACTGTGTGTATGCATGATACTGGTATCTCATTGAGCTTATATGTGACTGAGTATATATTAATGAAATGAACATCAGTAACCTTAATGTCTGCAACAGCATTATTGTAATCTCTAAAGCACAGTCTGTATAAGAAGTTAGAATTCATCAGCACAAAAACTTCTCATAAAGAGGTGGTCAAAATTATGAATAAGGGACAAGAGAGAGGAAATTCTTAAACAATTCTAACCCTAGGAAAATGGTCCTTATTTTTTTGCCACTATCTCAAGTTCCACAATTCACATTTATAGTGCTATTTTGATACTCTCTCTGGATTCTGCTCTGTGGATTAAAACATGAAAAGTGTAAGAGCTTTACATAGAATTCAGCACAAAGAGAAAATTTACATTTTCATATCTATAATCTGTGATTGCTGCTTTCTTTGTATCTTAAAATAGTATCATGTATTTTTAAGTACAATTTCATTGTTTAATATAACTTAATTAAGCCATAAGGACATATGATTTACACCTTATTGATTCTTATAAATCTAAAATACTTTTGAAGATAAAACTTTAGAGATGGGCAAATTTGGATGAAAATTGAGAGATGTCTATATGGCTTTGTCAACAGTTTCCAGTGTTTTAGTAATACATCATATTGGAAACAACATAGGATGTTAGCGTCAAAAATTTGTTTCTGATTCTATTTGAATGTTTTATATGCCATATAAAGATAAAAGAACACTATGTTTTTTTAAAACTCCAGATATAGCTAATTATATAACAGTAGAAGTAAACAAGTTGCTTAATTGCAATTTTCTTATCTATAACTTGGAAAGATTTTATTAAAACATCTCTAAGAACCCTTGCAGCTCTATGATTCTATGAATACAGGGCAGATATTAATATGGGAAAATCAAAATATTACTTATGCTTATTTATGTTAATGTATTCTAATAATTTCTTTACATGCTATTGATGGAAGTCTTGTGTTATTCTAATATAACTTTAGAAAAATGAATATATATGTATGTGTGTATAGGCACAAAATTATGGAAACATATGTGAATAAACATATGACATACCCTTGGAATTGATAATGACTTAGGAAAAAAATAGAATTGCTTTTTAATAAAATACACAGTAGATATTTTGCCCCTGTAACAGTGTGGTTAATGGTTAAGAGGAGAACGAATTATTTGTAGTGACACCAAATGCTCATTGTGTGTAGGAAACCTTAGTCAAAGTTTACTTTTGTTATGCTTTGTGTGGTTGATGAAATTCCACAGCATCTAAACACAAAAAAAGTCGTACTTATTAAAATCACACACAAAATATCCTTCTGCCCTTATGCTTGTTTATTTTTTCAAGTTTCTGTTTGTTAGAGATTGTCTATTATTGGAAAATTAATTTAGAGACGCATTTACACCTACACAGTCACCCATTTGATTTCCAGATACTTGTGGAATAACTCACTGTTGCTTAAATGAGAGATCTGTTGGCCAATTAGCAGACAGTTGGGTTTAGTTAATTTGCATATTTCTGTATCTATTACTATAATAGAAGCTACTTTCTATGTCACTCAAAACTTTGATATTTGGTGAGATTTTGTAAGTTATAAGCAATGATTATAAGAAACACTGTTACATAGCAAACAAAAATTAACCTCACTCTTTAAAATAACATTTTTCCTTAGTTATTTGTATCTCTTAAGAACATACCTGACCTCAAAGAATACCATTAACTTTTCCTATCTGCCTTTTAGTATATATTACTGAATAATATATTATTAACATAAAACAGAGAAAATATTCAGTATATTTGTTGAATGATTGAATAAAGAAATTATGACTTTTAAATGCACATGTTTGACTTTCTCAGGTTAGGATGCTTTGTAATCGTTAGCATGATCTGACAACTAAGCAGGGGCAATTTTATCTTCTTCCTGTTTATATTATCTGTAACGCAAAAGACAGCTTCACAATTCTCAGAAGAATCTTAGTGCTTGCCAAGTACATTTCCCCTCAGACATTCTTAAATATTTTCATCTTATAATCATGCCATGTGACATAAAACCAAAAAATATGCCTGCCCTAGTTGCTAAAGCTCTTATTTCTCTGAAGAGAAAAACTGCATTTTATGTGTCATTTATTAATAGGTCAGACCTTATTGGAAAAAAAGAATTAGATCATTTACTTTGGGGTAGACAATACATTTTCAAACAACGATGGCAAGAGAATATCCAAATAGCAGAAAAATGTTCATTGATCTGAATAATATTATTATAAATTGTTCACCACCATCACCATGTACTCACCCACAGACCTAAACACTAGCCAACCTGAGTTGCCAGTGAGGCAGGGCGGCTATCATAATTCCATGAAGAGAAGACGGAGGGTGGGTCTGTGCACAGAAGCAGGCTCAGTAATTACCTCAAGAATATTAGTAGAAGCAGAGAATCAGTGCTCTGATTTTACCACAATCAATCTCCTATACATCTTTGTAAAAAAGTCAGAGTTGAAACTTGATAATTACCTTAGTTTCATTAGTTAAAAAAAAAGAACTAGAGAATTCTGTAATGTCACCCACTTAGGAGAAACCTGCCTTGTAGGGCCCTTAACTCCTTGTGTTTTTTACAGTAAAGAAAGAAATTCATAGTCCTTCAGCCCCTGCTCTCCTTGCTTTGAGTGAGGGGGAATGAAACACTTCAAGTAAGCAAAGAGAAAGAAAAGTCACAAATGAATCACAAAGTGGAATATAATCTGTGCTTTCATCAAAACTTTCTGTGACTCATCGATATTTTTTTCTCCTCCACAATATACCATGGTAAAGTCACTGCCTTAGTCACTCAATCAAGGGAGAATTGCATTTGAGTTCATTTCTAAAAATGAAGTCATAAAATTTCCCTGAGTGAAAAATGATGAACTATATTAACTCAGTTTGCATACATCCCAAACAAGGCAGGGAAGAAACCTGATTTGTAACTGTCGATGTCACTGGAATTCAAAGATGTATACAATTTCTCAGCCTGTTTTCCATTCCAATTTGATGAGAGAAAATACTTTCTTCAATTTTGTGGATTTCCAAAATTTTTTTGAAATTTTTCTTATAAGCACAGTTTAGCTAATCCTTAGATTCCGAGTTAATAGTGCTATGATATGGAAAGAGCAGTAAGGAAATGTAGACAGCATAATGTGTTAGTATTTATAAAAACTATTCCCCCCCAATAAACCATATAAACATTTACATATGTCACAATATGTCCCCATTGATTTCTTTTAATTCAGATTAGAAACTACAAACCTCAGTCAGCATCATGAATTAGAAAATGTTATGGATAGATATAAGTAGATGTTTCCTTTATTATAAGGAAATTGATTACAAAATTAAGCAATAAAACAACCAAAACACCATGTGAGAGCTCAGAAAATTAGCAAGCTTCTCCATGGCTAGATTTTATTAAGACTCAGACAAGCCTTTAAAGACCAAGTGAAACAATGGTCAAGGTAAAAGGAGAATTGGTCTTTAAGTCAAATAGACTACTCTCCTTAATATATCATTCTCACCTGGATTCCATGCCTATTTGAAATTTTGGAGAAACTGAGGTACTTATTATAAGAAAATGCTTGGACTCCTTAAAATCGTGACCAAAAATATAACACCTGTGGCATTGTAAATAAAGCAGTTATAGTGAATAGAAAAAACTCTTATCCTACTCTCTAAATTTAACTCTTATAGATATTTTTGAATAGAAATTATTGGTATATTTGACTGAGAATATGCAATGTTATATTTTTGTATGGAATGATTATCTTTTGACATCCATTTTTGAGAGGAAAAACCTTAAAATTTGTCAGCAAATAGGCCATATTTCTTAATATAGTTTTGCTCTAATGTGTTATCCAGAGGAGTTCTCTAGTGCTTCGTTCAGCTGGAAAACTTTTAGCATGGAGTCAAGGACCCTTGTGCTTTAGAAGCTCACTCTAAAATGTACATTGCTACTTTTAGGAAGTCCAGTGAATGCGACTTTGGGAACTTAAGCTCAATAAGGAAAGATCACCTCTTCAAAGTTCAGAAAGTGCCATTATTTTGACCTTTGTCACATAGCAGGAAATGAAGAGTAGTACCACGTCCTTTCTTCCTCTTTTTCCTGTCCGTGTTTCTCAGTTCTCAACCCCTCTGTCTTCTTCCATACAAAAGAAATGACCTTATTTTATCTCTCTAATCCTCCAATAAAGGCACTGAACCCAGCTTCTTGGGGTTAATTATTTGATCCTCTCTGGCCATCTTCCTACTCAAGTCCTTTGTGCTGTCAGAATTTCCATCTGACTGTTTTGTTGCTTGCCCATTAGTTGGACCCTAGTTGGGAAAATATTAGGCACATAAAGAATACAGTCTTTTAGATACTGATATGTATGAAATATTATATATATATATAATCATATTTTTCCAGATAAAAATATTCTTTGTTTCAATCTCGGCTTAAAATGAGATTTACTATCCCTTTTAACAAAGCCCTGTGGAGAGTCTGTCCAAAAACCAAATGATTTTCAGGAGAGAGAGATTGCTCACCAAGGTCTCAGTTTATTACCTGGGAGGATGTAGTAAAATACAATAATACATGTACTCACAGAGACACGATATTTGAACTATGAATAGTTTACTTTGAAAGCCTGTTTTTATAAGAATTTAAAGGTTAAATACTATTTAAAACATACCAAATCTCATTTGGAAAATAGAAATTTTCAAAATAAAGATTTGATTTTACCTTGGTTGTGTAAATTTCAGTGGAATTTTCTTAAAGGCCTAAGGTATTTAAATTCGTCTCCAAACCACTGAGTTTCCCTATCCATTTCTGAGACCTAAAAATAAAAAAATAAAAAAAAGTGTAAAAGAAATGGATTAAGACTTCTTAATTGCCAAAGTAAGTGAGCCTTACAATTTCCAGTGAGTCAGAGAGTTCTTGTTTACTCAGTGTAAAATCCTGGGGTGATATTTAGATTTCTCCACACATACAGGTCTAGCATTCACCACACTTATCCTAATCAGCTATGCCTACAGCCTATCAGCAACCCCTTAAAGAGTTAGATTGCACAGATAATTTCCTTCAGGAAGCAAAACCATGAAACTTTGAGCTTTTGGGCCTAACCCAAGGGCAAAATAATAAATAAATAAATAAAACAATCTACATAACATGTTCCTCATGCATTTTGTATTGAAATTTTTTGAGAAAATGTAACCTTAAATACAATATTTCCATGAGGAGGCATAGGTTTGGGTATTCTAAAATGGGATTGATAACCTTTGTGACTTTTCAATGTAAAATACTAACAACTCATAGCTCTAGGCATAAATATCTTCAGGGTAGGCTAAGGAAACAGGTATCAGATTTAATAAAATTTAATCTCAGAAGTTGAAATCAACTATCTTTCCATTATGATTGGTTTTTATGGAAAACTATGAACTCCATAGTGTATTTAAGACCAAGAAATGTTCTTCTTAGTTTATACTAGGTATAAAGAGCATTGGAAGTAGATGGGAAGGTAACTCTGAGGAGGAAGTATCTTCAGTAAATATGACTGAAAAAAAGATTATGCCATTTGTGGGTTACAGAGAATTTCTACAATCCAATGATTTCGGCAATTTTTTTGCTAAGATGGTTTGATATCAAGTTATTTCTTTGGGGAGTAATTTTTTCTTTAATGTCATTCTTTACTATCCAAAGGAAAAGAGACATGAGAAATAGATGAAGAACCACATTTTTATCTAATGAATCATATCCTAAAAAATGACAAGCAAGCATGGTAGAGACATAATAGATTTCCTATAGTTAAAATTACTGGTTATTTGCATAATCCCAACATTCGTCTGTTAAAACAATATGTACCCACATATTTTTTGTTTCAAAAAAGAACAGCAGGCAAAATAGCCATACAGTTAAAATTCATGGATCTGACAAAAATTATATATGATGAAGTCTATTTATGCTGAATAAATCCCAAATTTACTCTTTCTTTATTCAAAGTTTGAATATAGAACTGCTTCTTAGTTTTATGCCAACTTTTGAATAAATGAGTCATAAGAAGTAAAGCTATTGGTTGATAACAGAAAATATAATAACAGTAATCACATTTTGACATTTCTATTGCACCTTTCACCTTGATAAAATCCATGGCAATTAACCTGAAAGTCATTTCTATACTCGGGATTTTGCAAGCCCCAATTGAATCCAGTTATCTTCTAAGTTACCTCAAAGTGTAAGCAGAGCATCCACAACCCCATCAACCTACATGGATGGTCTGTCAACCTCCATAGAAGGCCTGCAAACCTACTTAGATGGCACTCACTACCAACAAACCTTTGAGGCCTAGTGAATGTATGTGGCCCTTTAAATAATGGCCAGTTGGCCAAGAAAGCTAATGTTATTTTATATCCAGTAACGAATGGTACAACTTCACTGACATTACACTTTAGGACTAGACATGCCTAGCCCTTAAGCAGTTAATCTGTCAATCAAACAAAATATTAGTATCTTGAGGTTTAAGGGCCCTTCTAAGTTGTATAACTTAAATTCATACCAACTACAGAAAACGCTTTTACCACATTTCTATTGTATCAACCCTCTGTCCTAATATCCTCCGTCGATGGACAATTCTAATTGTCAGGCAAATATCTACTGTTGTCTATAGGTTTAATCTTAGATTCTTATTTTCATGTTGCAAAATACATATAAAATGTAAATCCTTGCTTTCTAAGGTTTTGCAATTGGTGAATGAAAAATTGAAAATACCATACTAAAGGTACTATGTTAGAATGTTAGAAAATAGTCTCAAAATACAGTGGGAACACAAAGGAGGGAGCAGCCATTCTACCTGGGTGAAAGAGTAGATCAGAAAAGGTCTCAAGAACAACAAATACTAGTATAAAATGTTAAGCAAAAATAGCAAGTTATAAAGCTGTATTTACGTTATTATCTCAGTTACATAAAGAAAAAATGAATAGGAAAAAGAAAGAGGCCTATAATAAACATGGTGCCTTTACACACTGGAATGAAAGGTTATTTTTTTTTCTTTTACATAGTCAGGGGAGCATGTAATACTTGATACTCAGGGGGGAAAAAGTCAAAACAGCAACAAAACGTGTGGCACCTAGAATAAAACACACATTGGGTCTACTCGAGGAAGAAGATAATTTTTTTTCATAATCGGCCCATTTCTATTTTAATTAGCTAGCTTCAATAAAGAGAGTCTTTTCAAAAAAAGAAGAGATAGAATACTAAATGGATTTACCACAGAGACAAACTTAGTAATTCTGCTACCTCTACAACAGTTAGATAACATCCATGTGTCACAGCTGAGTGTGTATCAGCTTCTAAACTATAGCATACAGGCACGTGAAACAGTATTTGCATTAACACACTCTTTATGAAATGAATTTGAAAGACTTTTCCGAGTTGTCCTGGAAAAAAAAAAAGCAGCCTCCCACAGCTGGCTCCTCTATTTTTGGCTTCTCCTATCCCTGTTTTTATGGCAGCTGAGAAATATTAATGTGAGAAAAGTATCTTTCATTTTAGTCTTTAGAAAAGAGCGCGACAGAAAACCCTGCAACTTCAGCAGTAGAGGGTAAGAGTTCCAGGATCATATTGTGGAAGTACATTATTGGAACAACCTGTGGGAAAGAGAATGTTATGTAAAATAATATGTTCCATTTACATATGACTTCCGCAAAGCGTATGCTGTTTATGTATAATACTTAATAAGCATATTTCACCAATAGTTAATATGTCCCCCAGGAATAACTACATAAAATAGGTTTGCAGTCAATCTCATACATAGAAAGGGCACCATGGAAAAAAATAGATTTCTTTAATGCACCACTATTCAACACAAACAAGTGATTAACAAATCTATTTGAAGATGGGAGAAACATTCAGCGTTATAAGGAGACCTTCCTCCTGACTGTTCCTATTAATCGTACATATACATATAAAATTAAATGCTTCATGACATTAATTTAGAAAAAAGTACCTGTCACATTTAATCCAGCTAAAAAAATATGGAATTGTAGTCCTAGATCCAAACCACATTTGAAAGAGTAATGACAAGTTACTTGAGTTTTATTGACTCAATCAGATCATATGGTGAGTCATTTCCAGACATATCGATAAACTCATTGATTCCTCTCATTCTTGTAGTCACTGGACTATAGAAAAAAGGATCAGTAGCCATTTGACCTTCATTGTGTATTAAACAAACACCAGATGGCAAGGATTCATTCAAGGAAATCCATTCTTTCTTCTTCATAGTCATGTTCACACTGTTGCTTCCCACTGAGCCTTTATCTCTGTTTGTCATGGTGCCAGAGCTGCCTGCATAGCACCTTTCATGCATCACAGCTTTCAAATCTTGTCCCATTAGTTTCATTTTGTTTCCATCATAAATAATCTCCCACTTTCTCATACACTCTTTCATTATCTAATAATGGGCTGGGTCATTATACAAAGGAGCCAAGTATTAAAGGGTTAGTGAGTACAGTTTGTCCACTTGGTTTCTGGCCAGTGTGTGAACTATTTATTAAACAAATGAATTTATGCAACTAAAAAAAAAAGATCTAAAGAGTACAAATATCCTTATCCTGCTAACAAGTTTTCAGGAACACTAGACATATAAAAACGAGGACATTTGAATCTCAAATTGGAAACTTTAAAGAACTATACCATAAGCATTAATCTAATTCAACCTAATTATTTCTAGAAACACACAAAAGCAAACACCCTATCCCTCTGAAAAATTCCATCACTATTACTCTCCTTGGCCATTCCCTAGACTCATTTGGACATCAGCCAGCCATCTAGAAGTGTTGAAATGCTGGTGAGCATTAACAAGCCAAGTGACTCCATTCTAAGGGTATTATCCTATAAGTAAATTTCACAGAGTCCAAGAAGGGAGGCTTGTCTTTTTGGGCAATGTTGTATACAGACAAAATAAGAAAGCTGGACATTATGTAAGATTTATCCCTAACACTGCAAAGTTTAGTACAAACAAAGAGTACACTCTGGGTCTCAGCAGAGTGGTTCTTCAGTGTTCACAGGAAGTTAAATGTTGAGCAAATAAAGTATGCTAACAGCTAGAATCAGATTCTGCCTTTATTTAAGGAAAAGTTAAGAAGTTTAGAATGCAGTGTGTAGGATGCTGTGAATATGTCCTCACTGAGTGAAGTCATCCTAGACCATTATTCCCACAGGCAGGCCAATTATCAGGGGATAATTAGACTGACAATGAGCATTCTGACTGGTCCAGAGGTCCCTCTGAGGCTACAGCACCCCTTTCCCTCATAAGGCTGTCCTCTGTGCTAAGAATGACATAGCATAAATGGGACTTTTTAAAGAGTCTAGTATTTATGAGAAAAGTAAGTTTACATTGATTAAAAATAAAGTGTTGAATGCTAAATTTATTTTTTAATAGTGAAATAAGAATACAGCTATTTGGTGAAACACAATAGAGGTAATTCAACAAT
Source organism: Lemur catta (assembly GCF_020740605.2). Taxonomy (NCBI): domain Eukaryota; kingdom Metazoa; phylum Chordata; class Mammalia; order Primates; family Lemuridae; genus Lemur; species Lemur catta. Next base: position 61,024,142 of record NC_059128.1, on the reverse strand, counting down.
TTAATTTGTTTTTTGTAAAATATATCTGTTATATGAAAGTATTTTCACTATATTTAGAAAAAGAAAAAAGACCCATTCATGATCTCATCTCCCTAACAGAGGCAATTTAATAATTTGGAGTTTGAAATACATATTTCATGAAAAGTCAGTTGTAGCATTTACATAAGCAATTATTGTTATTTACTATTATATGTTGACAATAAACTCATATTAAACCATGTCTATGCCAACATGTTTAACTCAGTATTTTATGCTTAGAATATGCTTTTCTACCCTCTTCCAACAGTTAACTTCTACTTAATCTTTGACTTTAGCTTTGTTTTCACCACCTTAGGGACAGTATTGCTATGACTTCCCTAAGCCAAGTGTTTATTACGCACTTTTACACACATTGCCTCTTCCTAGCCCTTATCATGCTACATGATTAGTTGACTAATGTCCATCTCTTCCAGTAAACTCCATGAGGTCAAAGTTATTTTTATTTTGCTTATGTCCCAGAATAACACCTTGCATGTAATGTAATGCTCAATAGAATGTTTATAGCAGTATCTCCTGTCCCCACCCATGCAAACCTCCCCCACTATCAACATCCCACACCACAATGGTACATTTGTTATAATCGATAAACCTGCATTGGCACATTGTTATTATTCAAAGTCCATAGTTTACATTTGGGTTTAGTGTTGTACATCTTTTGAATTTTGACAAATGTATAATGACGTGTATCCATCATTGTAGTATCATAGAGAATAGTTTTACTGCCTTAAAAATCATCTGTTCTTAACCTATTCATCCCTCCCTGTCTCCTAACCCTTGGCAATCACCAATATTTTTAATGTCTCCATAGTTTTTCCTTTCTTGAAGTGTCATATAATTTGAATTATATAGTATGTAGACTTTTCAGACTGGCTTCCTTCATTTAGTAATATTTAAGTTTCCTTCGTGTCTTTTCATAGCATGATAGGTTAATTTTTTAGCACTGGAGTATTATTCCATTCTCGGAATACCACAGTTTCTTTATCCATTCCTAGTGAATGTTCTAATGAAGAACATCTTGGTTGTTTCCAAGTTTGGGCAATTATAAATGAAACTGCTATAAATAAGCATATACAGGTTTTTATGTGGACATAGGTTTCATTTATTGGGTAAATATCAAAGAGCACTATTTCTGGATTGCATGGTAAGAATATGATTAGTTTTGTAAGAAACTACGAAACCATCTTCCAAAGTGGTTGTATCATCTTGCATTTCTGCCAACAATGAATGAGAGTTCTTGTTGCCTCAGATCCTCACCAATTTTTGGTGTCGTCAGTGCTTTGGATTTCGGCCATTATTATAGATATATAGTGGTATCTCATTATTGTTTTAATTTGCAATTCTTAGTGACATACGATGCTGAACATCTTTTTGTATGATTACTTACCATCTGCATATCTTCCTTGGTGAGAGTTTGTTCAGATCTTCTGCCTGTTTTTTATTCAGGTTGTTCATTTTCTTATCATTAAGTTTTAAGAGTTCTTATTACATTTTGGATAACAGTCATTTATCAGATGTCTGTTGCAAACATTTTCTCCCAGTCTTTAGTTTGCCTTCTTGTTCTCTTTATATGTTTGTTCACAGAGAAGTTTTTTAATTTTAGTGAAGTACAACATATCAATTATTTATTTCATGCATTATGTCTTTTGTATTTAAAAAGTCATTGCCATACCCAAAGTCATCTAGGTTTTATCCAATGTTGTCTTCTAGGAGTTTTATAGTTTTGCATTTTATATTTGGGTCTATGATTTTTTTCAAGTGAATTTTTGTGAAAGATGTAAGGTCCATTCTTATATTTACTTTTTTGCGTATGAATGTTCTGTCACTCCACCACCATTTGTCAAAAGACTATCTTTGCTTGATTATATTTCTTTTGATTTTTTGTTAGAGATCAGCTGACTATAGTGATGTGGGTCAATTTCTGGGCTCTCTATTCTGTTCTATTGATCTATCTGTCATTCTTTGCTACTACCACACTGTTTTTTACTGGAAGTATTATATAGTTGGGGAGCATAAGTTCTCTGACTTTGTTCTTCTTCAGAATTGAGTTGGTTATTCTGAGTCTTTGTCTCTCCATATAAACTTTAAGAACAGTTGGTCAATATAAAAAAAAATTTAAGCATCATATCTATAGATCATGTTGGGATGAACTGATATCTTTATTATACTGAGTTTTCCTGTTTGTGAACATGGAATATTTCTCCATTTATTTAGACTTTTTAAATTTTTCATCAGAGTTTTCTAGTTTTCTTTGTAGAAATCTTGTACATATTTTGTTGTATTTATACTTAAGTATTTCATTTGTTTAGTGCTAATGTAAATGGTAATGTGTTTTGAATTTCAAATTCCACTTTTCATTGGTGGTATGTAGGGAAGTATGACTTTTATGTATTAAATTTGTATCTTAAAGCCTTGCTAAACTTGCTTATTAGTTTCACGAGTTTTTTTTTAATTTGATTCTTTTGGATTCTCTAAACAGACAATCATGTAATCTGTGAAAAAACACAGTTTTATTTCTTTCCCTATCTGTATACCTCATATTTCCTTTTCGTATTTTATTACATTAGCCAGAACGTCCAGTACAATGTTGAAAAGCAATTTTGTAAAGGGGAATTCTTATCTTCTTCCTGATCTAAATGGGATAGCTTTGAGTTTTTCATCATTAAGTATATTATGTTAGCTGTAGTTTTTTTGTAGCTGAGGAAGTTCCCCTTTATTCCTAGTTTGCTGAGAGTTCCTATCATGTAAGGGTGTTGGATTTTGTCAGATGACTTTTCTGCATCTATTGATATGATCATGTCATTTTTCTTCTTTAGCTTGTTGATGTGGTAGGTTACATTAATTGACTTCAAGTGTTGAACCAACTTTGCATAACTGGAATAAATCCCACTTGGACGTGTATAATTCTTTCTGACTACTAGTGGATTTGGTTTGCTAATATATTTTTGAGGATTTATATATCTATATTCATGAGAGATATTGATCTATAGTTTTCATTACTTGTAATGTCTTTTTCTGGTTTTGGTATTAGTGTAATGCTGGTTTTATAGAATTAAGTCATAAGTAGTCACTTTGCTTCTACCTTCTGGAAGAGATTGTAGAGAATTGGTATAATTTCTTTCTGAAATGTTTGGTAGAATTCGCAAGTAAACTCAAATAGGCCTGGTGCTTTCTGTTTTATAGAGATATTAATTATTGATTTAATTTCTTTAATAGATATAGGACTATTCAGACTGTCTGTTTCTTCTTGTGTGTGAATTTTGGCAGATCATGTCTTTCAAGAAATTGGTCTATTTCACTTATCACTTGTATTAATCTTTTCAAAGAACCAGCTTTTAGTTTCATTGATTTTCTCTATTGATTTCTTGTTTTTAATTTTATTAATTTCTGCTCTAGCTTTTATTTCTTTTCTCCTGCTTATTTTGGATTTAATTTACTCTTCTTTTTCTAGTTTTCTCAGGTGGAAGCTTAGATGATTGATATTAGATCTTTCTTCTTTTCTAATATACACATTGAATGCTATAAATTTCCCTGTAAGCAGTGCTTTTGCTACATCCCACTCACATTTTGGTAAGTTGTATTTTTATTTTCGTTTTGCTCTACTTTCTTGAGATTTCTTCTTTGAACCAATTGTTATTTGGAAGTGTATTTTTTAATCTCTAAGTATTTTGAGATTTTTCCAGCTATCATTCTGGAATTGGTTTTTAGTTTAATTTCATTGTGGTTTGAGAACAAATACTGCATGATTTCTATTCTTTTAAATGTGTTAAGGTGTGTTTTCTGGCCCAGAATGTGGTCTATCTTGGTGTTCCGTGTATGCTTGAGAAGAATGTGCAATCTACTGTTATTGAATGAGTAGTTTATAGATGTCAGTTATGTCCAGTTGATTGATGGTGCTATAGAGTTCAACTGTGCCCTTGCTTATTTTCTGCTTGTTAGATTAGTCCATTATGGTAGAAGTGTGTTAAAATCTCCAACTATAACAGTGCATTCATCTATTTTTCCTTGCAGTTTTATGAATTTTGTCCTCATGTATTTTGACACTTTGCTATTAGGCACATACACATTAAGGATTGTTATTTCTTCTTGGAGAATCAGCCCCTTTATCATTATGTAATCCCCCTCTTTATCCCTGATAATTTTCCTTGCTCTGAAGTCTGTTCTGTGTACAGCTATTCCCACTTTCTTTTGATTAGTGTTAGCATGGTATAGATTTCTCTTTCCCTTCACTTTTATTCTATATGTGCCCTTATATTTAAAGTGGGTACCTTATAGGCAACATATAATTAGGCTTTGTTTTTTGATCCACTCTGGCAACCTTTGCCTTTTCATTGGTGTATTTAGACCCCTCATGTTTAAAGTTATTATTTATATAGGCTGATTAATATTTACCATATTTGCTACTGAATTCTGTAATTATTGCCTTTGTTCTTTGCCTTCCATACTTTTTGTCTTTTGTGTGTTTAACTGACCATTTCATGTGATTCCATTTTCTTTCTTTTCTTAACATATAATTATAATTCTTTTTGTTAACTTTTTTGTGGTTGTCCTAGAGTTTGCAATATATATTTACAACTAATTCAAGTTCATTTTCAGATAACCCTATAATGTCTCATTTATAGGGCAAGTGCCATATGATAAGAAAATATTCCCAACCTGTCCCTCCAGTCCCTTCTATTGTTGTTGTCATTCATACATAAGCATATATTTATATATAAACACACATAATCAAATAAATTATTGATATTATTTTTAACAAACTGATATTTATTAAATTAACTAATAATTTTTAAAAAATTATTTTACTTTTAGCTATTCTTTCTCCAATACTGTTTCTTTATTTATAAAGATCCAAGGAGTATATCATTCTTTCTGAAGAACTTCTTTTTAACGTTCCTGGCAAGGCAAGTCTACTGACAACAAATTCTCTTTATTTATGTTTTTCTGAGAAAGTTTTTATTTCTCTTTCACTTTGGAAGGATAATTTCCCAAGGTCAGAATTCTAGGTTGGTGTTTTATTTTTTCTCTCAACACTTTAAATATGTCAATCTACTCTCTTAATGCTTTCATGGTTTCTGAAGAGAAGTTGGATATAATTCTTATCTTTGCCACAGACAAGGTATTTTTTCCTCCCTGGCTTTTTTTAAGATTCTGTCTTTATCATTCATTTCCTAAAGTTTGAATACACCATACCCAGGTGTAGTTTTTTTGTCATTTGTTCTCTATAGTTCTATGATTAGGTTTCAAACTTTTAGTAAGCCTGTGCCTCCAGATTGTGAACTTTACCAATGCTTCTCAGTTTGCCCTCCACCCTCTTAGGTGGGACAGGATGACTGGAGGGGGGTGAAGTTGGATATTTCCCTTCCCCCAGGTCAGTTATGTTCTGACATAACTCCAACAGATTAGGCTCTGATAAAATAATTTCTTTTGAGGACAGGCCTTGTTAAGAAGAACAGAATGCTCTGGCACATTTCAAAATGGTTCCTTTTCCCCTCTCTCTGCTAGTAGCATGAGAGGATTTTTCTCCAATATTCACTGTGAGGACCTATTAGAGCCCCTGGATGTATTAGTCACCTATGACTGGATCCCCCTGGAGTTTTTAACCCTCAGACCTGCCCACACTGAGCCTCCAGCAACTTGTCAATTATAGTTTAGGTTTCTCTACCCTGCCACTGGTTCCTACGAGCTTTCTATTTGTGGGTTTCTGCTCTGGTAAGTTGTGATTGTCTGCACCTGCCTGTCTGTCTCTTTTATTTGAGGGGTGGTGGTAACATCACTCCTCTGACAGATAAGAAGTGTTGATCTTTCAGTTTGTTTGACTTTTTTTACTTGTTTAAATGAAATCATGACTTCTAAGTTCCTTACCTTCCAGATCAGGAACCACACCATTTTACTTGGGCAGACAAGCATATTTAGGCTCAGAAAAATATATTTGGTAATATAGTTAAAGCTTCAACGTATAAAGATATTTGGAGACACACTGAATAGTTTCCTAGCAAGAGCATGAAGAGGTCTCATGAAAAGAGCTTTCTCATGAATAGCCTTGGCACCCATGGGGCTGGGGCAAAGCTGCTTTGTTTATTTACTAAATGCATCTACATAATTAGACAGTCACTTCTCCCAGCCTTTGAGGCACCACTAGCAGGAGTCACAAAGGAACACAATAGCTCCACAGATGAGATTGCTTTTTACATGACTTCCATGTCATCAGGACAGGAGTTAAAAGAGGGCCCCTGAATTTGGAGTATTCAGGGAAGACCTTCATCCTCTCACCCCGCAAAACTTTCAACCTGACGTTCACTTTTTACCTTTTTGGTGCTGATTATTTTGCCCTTGCCACAGTAACCATAAAATGCCCAGAATGTTCCTTGATCCTGAAAATACCCGTCAAGATCTTATGATCAGAAGGCAATCCTCCTGCTTTACCCACACCTACTCATTCCCTATCCTGTTTCTCTCTTTTTCTCAATAGTACTATTACTATATGATATAAACACACACTATTACCATATGATATTGAAAACACACAGTCACACACACACACTTTATCTCCTCTCCTCAGCCCCCAGAATATAAGCTCTATGAGGTCAGAAACTGTAACACTTTGGTTCATCATTGTATCCAGGGCCTAGAATGGTGGATAGCATACAACAGGTTTGCAAATACTTATTGAATGAATGATTCCCTTACCATTGAAAAGGATTTTCAATCAAATTGATTCTATGTCTAAGATGTCAATTAGTTTGGATAGTTTAAAGACTCAATTGACTTATTTTATTTGATTAGCAAATGCATTCAGTCAAAGTGTCATTATGCAGGTATAATTTATCTGATAGCTTCTTGCCAATACAATTATATGTAAAATGATTTGCATTTCCCAAAAATGTATTCCCAATGATCCAATACGCTCAGATTCTGGAATAAAATATGGAGTGGAATTAACTAAAGGAGGTTTTATAATGTTTTAAATATTATCATATCTATATAGAAATTGCCATTTTGTATAATATTTTAAATATTTTACTAAAATAAAATGTTATGGCTAGAAAATAAAATACGAAAACCTTATAAACGTCATTATCTCTGGATACTACAATTGTGAGTTATTATTTTCTTCTTTGCACTTCTTGACGCTTTCCCAATTTTCTACAATGAATATATATTAGTTTTATAATAAATATATATGTTATTTTAAAAAAAGAGTATTTTAGGATGCTTAAGGTAAAAATATAAATGACCCAGTAAAATTAAAGATAGGAATGTTAGATAGAAAAGTCTACTCTTTTATTTATCTTAATACATAGATTACAAATGTGGAAGACTTTTGTCACCTCTATGTTGATAACTAGTTCTAAAACTGTTTACTCCTCAGGATGAATAACTTTGTTTTTATATCCTTTTTTATTCCTTGATGTAATACTTTTAATTAGCATTAATTATTCTTGAACCTTTTTTCTATTTCATATGAATTAAGTAATTTTGTATAATAAAACGATTTTTAGAAGATTTTCAGATTTATAGAAAAATCATGAAGATAGTACAGAGATTTCCCATAAACTCTTGACCCATTTGCCCCTAATATTAACATCTTATGTTACTATAGTACATTTGTTACAATTAGTTGATATTTATACACTATTTTAAACTGAAGTCCATACTTTATTTAGATTTCCTTAGTTTTTATGCAATATCTTTTTCCTTGTTGTTTCAGAATCCCATCCAATATATTACATTATATTTAGTTATCATAAGCTACTCTTCACTATGACAGTTATCAGAGTTCTCCTGTTTTTGATGATCTTGGCAATTTTGAGGAGTGCTGATTAGGTATTTTGTAAAATGCCCCTTTATTGGGACTTTTTCTGATGACCTCTCATTATTAGACTGGGGTTATGTCTTTTTGGGAGGAAGACCTCAGAAGTGCCATTTTCATCACATTGTATCAATGGCACATACTCTACTATCAACCTGACTTATCACTGTTGATGTTGACCTTGATTATCTGGCCAAGATAGTGATTATCAGATTTCTCCCCTGTAAAGCAATTACTTTTGCATCTTTCCAGACTGTACTTTTTGGAAGGGAATCATTATGTGTAGACCTCATGTAAAGACTTGTGCTCTATCTACTTGTGTAAAGACTTGTGTAAAGAATTGTGCTGTATCTACTTGAGTGTGAAGCATCTACACAAATTATTTGGAATCCTTCCACAAGGGATCTTTGTCTTTTCCCCCCATTTCTTTATTCAATTATTTATTTATATCAGTACAGATTCATGGATATTTATTTTATAATTTGGTTAAGATCCAATCTACTTTATTTCTTTGCTCATTTTTCTATCCATGCTCTTTGAGAATTCTTTCCAATGGATCCTGTGACTCTGTGACAGATTCCCATCAATGTGTGTTTATATGTGATGTGTGTGTGCTTAGCAGCTTTTCCCTGCTTTTTGGTGTTATAAGATGATCCAGGCTCATATTATATATTTTCTGTTCCATATCTACAATCAGTCATTTCTCTATGGAACTCTAGTTCCTTGTATTGGAAAACAGTATTAGACACCAAGATCTGGGTTTCTCTAGGTACTCTTTTCTAACAAAGCATCATTTCTTTGAGACACTCTCAGCTGATAGAACAAAGAAATATATCTGTGCATACTAATCCATGTATATATAGGTATCTATACATCTTACTGTGTACAACCATTTGTATCTATACAAAGCAAACATGAGTTCATACTGATGTCTCCATCTCTAACCCATTACCACATTGATCATTCTAACCTCCTTCCCTTTGCTTATTTGTAAATTCCCATTCCAAACAGTAAGAAATCTGGTTCCCACAATCCACTATCCATTTACTTAATTATTCAATTCCAGTATGCATGTATAGCAGTATCACAATTGGTAACCTGTACTCTTATGAGAAAAAAAAAACTTTATCAGAGTATAGTAATTATGCACAGTTCTTTTGCCTTTAGTCTCACATACTTCACTCATCTACAGAATTACTTAGGTAAGCACTTTTTCTCCCTGTCATCTTCAATGAGGTTGTTGCAAATATTTGCAATGAGGTTATATTTTTTGTCACATACTGTATTTCATCCTGAGATCTCAGAAACTCCTAAATGATATTTAAAATTTTTCATATATTATTTAACTCTTTGTGCTGTACTCTTCTTTGGGTTTTGATAAATGCATAATATTATATATCCAGCATTAAAGTATTATACTGAATAGTTTTAACACACTATACATCTCCTATACTTCACCTATTTATTTCTTTCCCCTCCCTCCCTGAAACCACTGATCTTTTTACTGTCTCTATAGGTTTGTCTTTTGCAGAATGTCATATAATTGGAATTATATGGCATGTATGCTTTACAGACTAGCTTCCTTCACTTAAAAATATGCATTTAAGATTCAACCACATCTTCTGATAGCTTGATAGTTTATTACTTTTTATCACTGAACAACATTCCATTTTATAGATATGCCACAGTTTATTTATTAATTCATCTATTGAAGGACATCTTGGTAGCTTCCAGGTTCTGGTGATAATGAAAAAAGGTTTTACGTACATTCATGTGCGGGCTTTTGTATGCACATAAGATTGTAAAAGGGTCAGGCAACAATTGCTGGATTATGTGGTAAGACATTTTTAGCAGAAGGGTGCTCGAGTCTCCTAACAATGTATTTATCTATTTCTTTTTGCAGTTCTATCAGTTTTTGTATCACATATTTCAATGTGTTCTTGTTGAGGTACAAAAATATTAATTTTTATATCTGTTTTGAGAATTGACTCCTTTTTCATTATATAATGCCTGCCTTTATCCCTGATAATTTTTCTTGTTCTGAAGTCTGCTATATCTGAAATTAATATACCTACCCTGGCTTTTAGTGATTAGTGTTAATTTGATATTCTATCCTTTCCTTTACTTTTTACATTTTTAATTTTTTTATTTTTATTTTTAATTATTATGGGTACATGATAGTTGTATATCTTTGTAGGGTACATGTGATGTTTTGATACAAGTATACAATGCGCAGTGACCAAGTCAGGGTAATTGGAATATCCATCACCTCAAGCATTTATCATTTCTTTGTGTTAGGAACATTCCAATTCAACTCTTTTAGTTATTTTAAAGTATACCCTAACTTATTGTTGATTATAGTCACTTTGCTGTGCTATCAAATATCATTCATTCTATCTGACTATATTTTTGCACCCATTAACCATCTCCACTTTTTCCTTCCCTCCCCACAATCCTTCCCAGCCTCTGGTAATCATCATTCTACCCTCTGTCTCCATGATATCAATTATTTTTAATATTTATCTTCCACATATGATTGAGAACATGCCAGATTTGCCTTTCTGTGCTTGGCTTATTTCACTGAACATAATGTTCTTCAGTTCCATCCATGTTATTGCAAATGGCAGGATTTCATTCTTTTTTGTGGCTATATAATATTACATTGTGTATATGTGCCACAATTTCTTTATCCATTCATCCATTGTTGATGGATATTTAGGTTGATTCCAAATCTTTGCTATTGTGAATAGTGCTGCAATAAACATAGGAGTGCAGACACCTTTTCGATATAATGATTCCCCCTACTTTGGATAGATACCCAGCAGTGGGATTGCTGGGTCATATGGTAGTTCTATTTTTAGTTTTTTGAGGAATCTCCATACTGTTCTACATAGTGGTTGCACTAATTTACATTCCCACCAACAGTGTATGAGGGTTCCCCTTTCTCTACATCTTCACCAACATTTGTTATTGCTTGTCCATTCCTTTAGTTTTAAACTATCTAATTCTTTATATTTAAAATGGGTTTCTTCTAGACATCACATAGTTAGATCTTTTTTTTAATCTAACAATCCCTGTCTTTTAATTGGTATGTTTAGACCACTGATATTTAAAATGATTTTTATATAGGTGGATTTATAACTATCACATTTTTATTTTCTATTTATTACATGTGTTGTTTCTTTTTCTCCCTCTTTTATTGATTCCTCTGGTTTTAATGGAGCATTTTATATGACTCCATTTCATTTCTCTCTTAGCTCATATCCCATTATTATATTGCTGTGATTCATTCATTTAAGAACTGTAATCACACAATACATTGTTACTATTATTACTTCAAATAAACAGTTATCCTTCTGATTAATTAAAAATAAGAAAAATAAAATATTTTAATTGTATTTGAGGCCTTTATTTATTCCTTGTCTCATGTTCTTTCTTTCTTTATTTAGATGTGAGTTTCTGAACTATGTCAATTTCTTTGCCCTAAAGAATTTTTAAAAATATTTCTTGAAGGGCAGATCTGTTGACGATGAATTGTCTCAGCTTTTGTCTGAGAAAGTCTTGATTTTACCTTCACTTTTGGAGAATAATTTCCTGGTATATAGAATTCTAGGTCGCATTTTGTTCTTTCTTTCAACACTTTAAATATTTCTCTTCACTGTCTTTGCTAGCATAGTTTTAAAAGGGAAGTCTGATATAATTCTTATCCCTTTTTTGCTATAAGTTTTATTTAATTTTTTCTGCTGGCTTCTTTCAAAATTTTCTCTATGTTTTTGGTTTACTGCAATTTGATTATAATATGCCCAGATGTTTTGGTATTTATCATGTTTGGTGAACTTTGAGCTTCCTAGATCTATGGTTTGGTGTATGCCATTAATTATGGAAAATCCTCAGCCATTGTTATTTCAAATGATTCTTCTGTCCCTTTCTGTCTTTTTTTCTCCTTCTGATATTCCCATTGTATGTAAATTACACTTTTCATAATTATCCCACACTTACTGACCCTTCCATTCTTTTTAAAAATTATTATTTTTTTCTCTTTGAATTTCTGTTCGGAAATTTTATAATAAATTTATACTATATATAAATAAAGTTATTTAATTTTATATTACATATATATAATAAAGTTAACTTATTTTCCCTCAGCCGATGAGCCCTTGTAAGGCATCGTTCATTTCTGCTACAGTGGCTTTGATATCTAGCATTTTATTTTTATTTCTTTCCTATAATTTCTGTTTTCCTGCTTACTTTCCCTATTTATCCCTGTATGCTGCCTACTTTTTTTTTTAATAGCATCCTGAACATCTTAATCATATGTATGTTAAATTACCTGATCATTCCAGCATCTGTGTCACATCTGCATCGGATCTGATGCTTGCTTTGTCTCTAGATTATTTTCTCTTGCCTTTTAGCATGCCTTGTAATTTTTTGTTGAAAAGTAAGATATGCTTTATTAAGTAGTATGAACTGAGGTAAGAAGGCCTTTAATGTGAAGTTTTATGTTAACGTGGCTAGGAGTGGAGCTATGTTTAATGTTTGTTGTAGCTGTAGATGCCAGAGCCTTCAAATCCCTGTAACGGTCCTCATTTTTGTCTCCCCTGTTGTGTTTGGCATCCCTAAGAACTCCTCCTTAGATGAAATCCATCTTGCAGTTCTTTGAGGTGTAATACACTAATATTGCAATGAATCTTTATTAACGTGATGGTAAAAAGTTGAGGAGGAAAACATTCTACAATATTGTGATTACATATCAGTCCCTTAGTGGGTCTGTGGACCTGAGTTACAGTTGTTACAAGTTACAGTTAGATTTTTCCCCCTTAGTTTTTTTTTTTTTCTTTTTTATTTCAGCATATTATCAGGGTACAAATGTTTAGGTTACGTATATTGCCCTTGCCCCACCCGAGTCAGAGCTTCAAGTGTGTCCATCTCCCAGACGGTGCACATCAGAAACTTTTCAAAAGAAGATAGACTAATGGCCAAGAAACATCTGAAAGAATGCTCAGCATCTCTAATCATCAGGGAAATGCATATCAAAACCACAATGACATACCACTTATCTCCAGTGAGAATGGCCTTTATCAAAAAGTCCCAAAACAATAAATGTTGGCAGTGGATGTAGAGGGATAGGAACCTTCCCCCCTAGTTTTTACAAGAAGGCCAGAGGATGTTAGAGTGAAGGGAATGTCTTTGCCTGCAGATAGGGCTCTGCTAAAGGCTTTCCCCTGGAGAGTAGTCTTTTGTCGGAGAAAGCTCTGGGAGCATTTCACAAGGGCTGCTTTGTCTCTCTCTTGACAGAGCCAGGAGGGAATTTTCTTTACTCTTCAAGGTGAGAATCTAGTGTGGCTCCTGGAAGTAAAACCAAAAAAGTACTGTGGGAGGTACGGTGGAGAGGGGGGCCTGAAGTTGCAGTCCCGGGAATTTCTCTCTGTAGTGCTAATCTACTCTCAGCCTCCCACAATGCATTAAAATTACCACATAAGTGTTCCTAGCAGCTTGTGATTCTAGTGGCTTCTTCTCCAAGAAAGGAGACAGAGACTATCACTCCACATTTGCCTGTCTCTCTGGATTTCAGGGTAGCAATTTGCTCTGGAACCTCAGTTCTCTAAGGGGTTCAATTAAAGTCATTGATTTTCGGTTTGCTCAAAAATTCTCTGGTAACTAAGAATGGGAGTGAAAACTTACAAGCTTGCAATGATTAATTTTATGTGTCAACTTGACTGAGTTAAGGGATGCCCAGATAACATTATTTCTGGATGTGTCTGTGAGGGTATTTCTGGAAGAGATTAGCGTTTGAATCAGTGACTGAGTAAAGTTCTGCCCTCTGTAGCGTGAGTAGGCATCATCCAATCCATGGAGGACCCAAATAGAACCAAAAGGCAGAGGAAGGATGGATTTACTCTCTCTGTTTGAACTGAATCATCTATCTCTGCTCTCAGACACCAGAGCTCCCGGTTGTCAGGACTCTGGATTCAGACCAGGAATTATACCCTCAGCTCTCCTGATTCTCAGGTCTTTGGACGCAGACTGAATTATACCACCAGCTTTTCTGGTTCTCCAGCTCGTAGACGGCAGATCATGGGACTTCTCAGCTTCTGTAATCATGTGACCCATTTCCCATAATAAATTTTTCTCTCTCCTCATATATATATATAGAATTTATATATGTATATTTTTATATATGTCTGTGTATATATACATATATACATTCCATTTACACACACAGGCATACACACATATATACACACACAACTATTGGTTCCATTTCTCTGCAGAACCCTGACAAATACAGAGCTGAAATCAGAAGTCTAATTTCTTTTTTTTTTTTTTTTTGAGACAGAGGCTCACTTTGTTGCCCGGGCTAGAGTGAGTGCCGTGGCATCAGCCTAGCTCACAGCAACCTCAAACTCCTGGGCTCAAGCGATCCTCCTACCTCAGCCTCCTGAGTAGGTGGGGCTACAGGCATGTGCCACCATGCCCGGCTAATTTTTTCTATATATATTTTTAGTTGTCTAGATAATTTTTTTATTTCTATTTTTAGTAGAGACAGGGTCTCGCTCAGGCTGGTCTCGAACTCCTGACCTCGAGCGATCCACCCACGTCGGCCTCCCAGAGGGCTAGGATTACAGGCGTGAGCCACCGCACCCGGCCTTAATTTCTTTATATATTTAAATAACCTGATCATGACACCTAAAACAGCCCATTTTTCCTAAAGGCAGTCATTGATAAACTATGTTGCTTGCAAAAAATCTCTATACCTCTGACATTAAATAGCTAAGTCTCTATTGTTCTCATAAACACAAGCATGCATAAATAGGCTTGCCTTTTTTAAGGCTACGGTGGAAAACCATGTGCCAGGGGAAATATTAGTCCTGGAGTCATTCTTAAGACTCTGGAAACCCCCACATCTAAAAAAAAAATTGATATCATCATTCTCCAAGTTTTTGTTTCACTGCTTTTAAAAGTAGTGAAATATATGCCACAATATGTCTCATTCTAAAGGTTGAAAATTTTATGCTATGACTATAATGACATCATTCTGCCTCCCACAGAAAGCTTTTGCTTGGAGAATTCAGCAAGAGAACAAAATTAACAGGAAACGTCACTTTCACACACACAGATGGAAAAATGTTAACATCTCCTGAATTCTATGACAGTCTCCTTGATGGGAACATATATGTCACTATAACGTACCAACGATGTGCAAACACATCTTATGAACAGGTGCTAAACTGAGGTCATTGCTGGAAGATAGGAGTTTTGGCAGCACTGAGAACAAAAGATTCTTCCTAGGTACAGTTTCAAGCTAAGAAGTAAGAATCATGTGTAAGAAACATCCCAGGAAGGATAAAACTTCAGGATGCTTTGGTGACAATGTACAGAAGAAGCCTTCTATTATTTCTGTTCAACCTTCATTTCACAGATCATGCTGAAATCCTGCTCCTTACTGAAAAATTTTGTAGAATAAAATAAAAATTTTCTACTAAAGAATCCAAATAATGTTATGATTGTTCCAACATGAAAAAGGTATGTATAATCTTTGCCCTCCTTGAGGCTTGACATCATAAGAGTGAATTATGAAAACTCTACAGAAATATCTGGCAGACTTATTTTGCTCAGAAGTTCCGTACATGCTTCTGCATCTCTAACATGTATGACCATGTTCCCAATATCCTGAGAACAGCAAAGAATGACTTAAATTTGTTTGGAAGAACAGTATAAAGCATACATAGTCATTTCTATATCTAGAGAGAATGTTAATGTGAGTTTCATAAACACAAAATAGAGGAAAGATTCTTTTCTTTGCCATAAATAAACCTAAGAAGATTTTCTTTCTGAATGTTCACAGAGCTATAGAATAAGAATCAGAAGTGAAATATTTTGTGGAAATAGAAGACAAATGGGATCTATACAATCTTATAGTGACAAGAAAGAAGCATTCTTAATCAGGGCATGGGAGAGGTATACAAGGATATTAAACAGTAATAGCCTATCAA
Source organism: Lemur catta (assembly GCF_020740605.2). Taxonomy (NCBI): domain Eukaryota; kingdom Metazoa; phylum Chordata; class Mammalia; order Primates; family Lemuridae; genus Lemur; species Lemur catta. Next base: position 61,008,299 of record NC_059128.1, on the reverse strand, counting down.
CCTGAGTTATTGCTCAAAGAATTAAATGTGAAATCAAAATATTACCCTAATCAATCCCGGGTGTGCATGCATACACACATACACACACACACACACACACACACACACACACACACACACACACTCCACATACGCATAAATATACAAATATCCTTTCCTCGTACTCTACTATATTAATTATCTCCTCTCCATTGCCTTCATTATTCATTTCTTTCTCCTGTCTCCTTCCTTTAACCTAGCAAATCATTCTTCTGAACCCTAACTCTTTCTTGTACATTTTTATTTTTTTTTTTGAGACAGAGTCTCGCTCTGTTGCCCAGGCTAGAGTGAGTGCCGTGGCATCAGCCTAGCTCACAGCAACCTCAAACTCCTGGGCTCAAGTGATCCTCCTGCCTCAGCCTCCCGAGTAGCTGGGACTACAGGCATGCACCACCATGCCCAGCTAATTTTTCTATATATAATTTTAGTTGTCCATGTAATTTCTTTCTATTTTTAGTAGAGACGAGGTCTTGCTCTTGCTCAGGCTGGTCTCGAACTCCTGAGCTCAAATGATCCACCCGCCTCGGCCTCCCAGAGTGCTAGGACTACGGGTGTGAGCCACTGCGCCCAGCCTTTCTTGTACTTTTGACATCTAAAATGGTGGAAAATCTGTTACTATTAAACAGTCAAGCACATTGAATCCAGAGAATGGTGGCAAAATTTCTTTACTTTTCCATTTTAAGTGTGTCTTTCCTTGGAGGCACATGAGAAAAGTCGCTTTTCTAACATCTCCTTCTCCTCTGTCATGCTTCCTCAATGCCCCACTCAGTATCCTGAGTCTTGTTTTCTCAAATTTCATCATCACCTGATGGAATACTAGGAGTAAGAGGGAGCTGTGAGAGATGAGGACAGAACCATAGTAAGGCCATTGTGTTAAGGAGTTTGCACTTGACTCTTTAGGTCGGTATATTCTAAAGTATATTTTTCAGATTGACAAAAATTAATAGGCACATTGTTCATAATCACATGGCTTTAGTACCATTAGGCTTATCACATTTAAGCATGTTTCTCTGCTAGAGAGAATTCTTTTTAGCTAATTTACCCTGTGGCTCTCCTAAGAATATAGTATGCAGCATTTGTCATGGATACAAGGATATTAAAAATATAAGTTGACATTTTCTAGAATATGTATTGGGACTATGCTTTAGACAATGGGAATCACAAAAATATTTAACTTATATTTTTAAAGACTACTTAGGTAGGAGTACAAAAACTGGCTTGAAGATATTATAAATAGGATAAACATTGCCACGTCTGTAATATAAGAAAGAAAGCAATAGGATAAAGCAAGCAACAGGACTATTGAGTTAATTTCAGTATTATTGGTGTTCCGAATAAGGCTGCCATAGACAGTCATATGGAGGGGAGGAAGAGATTTTTTAAGAGCTTTTTTGGAAGTAGACTTACTAGGACTTATTTGACTGTCATTGTAGGAAGAGGGAGGGGTCTAGTATAGGACATTGATTTCTGACACAAGAGCTGAATGAAGGACCATAGCATAATATAGCCATTCAAATACAGAGTGGTTGAGGGCAGTTAGAGTAGGAGAGTTTTGAGGAAGGTTGCTGCAATGTGAGAAGCACATGAAACTTCTCTACAAGTTTTCATGGAACTGCACTTGCTCTAAACGGCTTATTCTTTCATGTCATTTGGCTATGCAGAGTGAAATAATTATCTCATAAACTTTACTCTTTCAGGGATAATTTCTAATTTCTTTTAATTCTATTTGGTCCTATATAAATTTAATTGATATATTTACCTGCTGCTAAAGCTAAGACAGAACTCAGGTATGGCATCAAAATGAACATTCACCATTATTTTCTGTGTTCACGTCTTCAAGTGATCCTGTTTATATCAAATAAACAAATTGCCATTCTCCCATAAGAGAAGCTTGAAACCATGTTTGTCTGCATTTTCCCCCTCATATTCTTGTTTTACTTTTTCACATTTTGTAATGTCTCTCATATCCGGAAGCTTCCATAAAGGTCCTGAAAGACACAGAAGTAGAAATGAACAAATGGAAAGACATACCATTCTCTTGGATGGGAAGACTTAACATCAAAAAGAAGCAACATCCATAAAAATATCATCACTTTTTTTTTCCTGAAGCTAAACAGAGTTCAGCTGGGAAAAAGAAAAAGTAGGAATAAACCTGAAATAAGGGACAATCCTTAAAAAAGAGAAAAATAAGTGTCACCTAACCCTATATATTATTAGCACATGTTATAAACTTCCTATAGTTAAAACAAATATAAAATCCATACATGAAGAGACAAGCAGGTGGCATAATACAGAGAGAGGAACTATTCACAGTTACTTGTGGCATAATACAGAGAAGGGAACTATTTATAGTTACTTTAAAACAATAAATTGATTGTGTATACTTAGTTGGATATATTCTAAGACTCAATAAAAAGCTTAAAAAATAATGATACAGTCTGAGGATTCACATTTGTAGGTAGCAGTGATGTATTGTTATTGTGAGACTGCTGTATTTGTAGTGAGAAAAAAGGCAAATGAGAATTTATAAAAGTATCATTAAAAACCAGGATTGTTGACATGAGAGAAATGGGAAACAAAAGTAAGATAAATGAAGTTTGGTAAAAGCCATATAATCCTGAATTTGAACTGGAAATGTCTTCATGAACTCATAATAAATTTAATATTTAAAAATATACACATTTCCTGGCTTTGTCCTCAAGAAATATGTAAAAAAAAATGTACAATTCTATAGTAATGAGCATCTCTAGCACTCAAATTATGATTTCTAATTATTGCATAATAGAAGTAATAAAGGCTCCTTGAAGAAATGGATGATTCTGGGTTCTGGGTAGGAAATTTAAAAGATGAGCCTGGGACATCTTGTTATGTAAAAATGTGAGAAAGCTCACAAAGGCTCTATTCAAAAGCCTCATAAATCAACTTAAAGAGAGTCTCCATGGGCAAGGATAGGACAATTTGAACATTGATAAAGATAATTGAAATAGATTGAAATACATCAAACATGTTTTAATCCACAAGTTCATAATAGTTCTCGAAAAATAAGGAAAGAAAACATATGGTCAACTTTAAAGGATGCTAGTGAATAACTCATTGGTTTGCAAACTGGTATATAAAAGGCAATATACATTTATCTTGAATTTTATATATGACCTATAAGTCAAATTCTCAAATTATTGATGAGAAGTTTCTCTTTATAGTAGTATTTCAGTTAATAAATGAAAATTAATGATTGAATTAGAATATCACCATATTTTAATAATTCCTATTATACAACCAAAAAAAGATGACCAAATATTATGTTCCCCCAATAGTAAACAACACAACTTATAAACAATTCTTGTTAAAAAGTGGTATATATATGCATGGAATTCTGTTCAGCCACAAAAAACAATAGTGATCGAGCACCTCTTGTTTTATCCTGGATAGAGCTGGAGCCCAGTCTACTAAGTGAAGTATCCCAAGAATGGAAAAACAAGCACCACATGTACTCACCATCACATTGGTATTAACTGATCAACACTTATCACATATAGTAATAAATTGATAATTTTTGAAGCTGAGTGGTGAATATTTTGAGGTTCATTGTATTCTCTCTACTTTTTTGATTTTGAAATTTTTCACATTAAAAGGTAAGGGGGTAAAATCTCGTATTATTTTCTCCTTCTCTCTCATATCAGGTTATCACCATTTTTTTCTACTAAAAAATTTCCACAGTAGTGATCTCATCAACCTGAATTTTAACCCCAAGACTCACCCAGAACATGCTCATAATGTTTGTTTCCTTAAAACCTTAAAACTCAACTTTCTACAAATAGCTACTCTGCTCAGAAATGTGTAAGTGGTTCTCTACTTTCCTCAAAATAAACCATAGTAAGTTTATCCAAAATAAATCATTCTTAGTTTGACACCAAAGATACCTTATGATCTGTTTCCATCCAGCTCTATGAATACTTCTTTTATTTTTCTTTATCAACTCTATGATCTGGTCACACCAGTCTTATTTGTACACTTGTACACTTGTCCTTAGAACAAGCCATAGGAACTTCATCTCTTGCTCTTGCAATACCCCCATCTTAGTAGGTGCCTTTGTATTTATCTTAATTTGTTCCTTCCTCAAAGACCAACTCAAGTCCCACCTCCTCCATGAGGCTTTTAATAAAGACTTTTCAGTCTATAGTCAACTCTTTCTTCAAACTCCAGAAGAAATTATTTTCCTATCACTGATTTTATCACATGTTTCTCTTCATAACTAGTGTCATTTTAATGCATATATTCTACTTTTTTTGATGTTAGGGACTATGTCAGATTTCTAAGTACTCAAACACCCATTGTAGCGTCTAACACATAATAATTGTTCAATAAATGTTTGTTGATGTTGTTGTCATAGCTACCATTATTAATGTTGGTGGTGGTACTGCTACTGATGATGGTGGTTGTGGTGGTACTGCTGATGAAAATGATGATAAAGGAAGTTCATTTGACAATAGTTGTCAGAATCCCAAAATTTCTTCATTGAAATGACCTTGGATCTAGACACTTACAGCTGAATTAGAGGGTAGTGATTCCTAAAATTGAAAATTCAGCTTTCCTGTGGTCCTTAGAAGTCTAATCTATATATTCCAATAACTTAGTCTTCACAATCAAGATGATTTAAAATATACAAATAGGGAAACAAAAACAAAAAAATCTGTTTTCAAAATTTTGTATTGGCTCTCTATACTCTGAGAAAAAATTACAAGTATCTTGACATAGTGTTGAAAGTTTAAAATCTGTTCTAAAATCCAGAATCAAATTTTATTCTCATTTCCCTTTATATACACTCTACTTCAGTTAAAATAGTCTAATTTTAAATATCTTTAATCATTCCTTTATCTCCATTAAACTTTCTTAGTTTACATCTTTCCAATTTCTTAGATTGTTTCAATCCCTTTTCTAATGTAGCACATGGCCTTCAGGCATGTTCCTTCCAGTTAATTCTCCAGCTTTTACTGAAGACCAAGAAGGACTTATTCTGCTTAAAATTCTTCTGTGACTATATTAGATGTAAAGGCTCAATGCCTTAGCATGGTATTCAGGACCTGTTATGACCTTCACTTTCATTACTTCAATACCTGCTACTGTGTTAGGGGGTCACAGGATAGGATGTATAGAGTACAAACTACACACAGCCTGTCCTGTGAGCAAAGGGGCAAACGGGTTAGAAACCAACAAACATAAATATATGATAAAGAACAAGAGCTATGACAGAAAGAAACAAATGCCATGAGAAGAAAATTTAGGGCAACATAATTTAGATTGAAGATCAGAAAGGACCTTTCTGCTAAAGTACGATTTAAGCTGGTTCCTTCATGTGCAGAAAAGTTACCCAAGACAATTTGAGAAGACTCTAAATCTACAAGGAGCAGTGAAGTTACAATATAGATCATCTGTTTGTGTTTGTTACCTCTTGATTAAATGTTATTTAGAACAGTTGATGGTAGGAACTCTTTATATAGAAATTACAGTCAGTTTAAATCTTTCAACAATCTTCCATAGGTCTATGGCTTTGTGTTTCCTGTTTTCCCCCACCACAAGAAAATTAGAAATATTCATATATATTTCCTTTTCTACTTTTACAGTTCCCTTTGTTACATTTAACTCTTTGATCCCTCTGATTGTACTTTGTACATAAGGCATGAGAGAAGACGTAACTGTTGTTCCCTACGTGGTTAGTCATTTGTTCAAAACCCATTTACTGAATAATAATAATGATTAGCATTTAGTGTGGTTTACTATGAGCCAGATATTCTGTCAAATGTTTTAATATTTATTATCTCTGTTAATTTTCAATGTAGGTACTATTATAATCCCCAACTTTCAGATAAGGGAACTGAAGACTGTTTAGTGATTTGTCCAAGGTAATAAAGCTATTAAGCATTAAATCAGAGATAGAACCAAGAGGTGTAAGCCAAGATTTCATTCTCTTCACAATTACAGTTTACTGACTTGAAAAATCCTTCTTTTGCTCATAGATTTGAAAGGTTCCTTTTATCATATAATACATTTGTATATTATATATGTAAATATATATATTTATACAAATAAACTTCTACTCTGGCTGTTTCTGGACTAAAGAACTCAGTATATGTCCTTATACATGCAATAATTTTAAGGTAATTAAAGGACTTATGGTTAATTCTTTTTGCTCCATGTTTCTATGCTTCCGTGAATTGACTAAATTATTTTTGAACACCAAAATGTGTTTTCTATCTTTACTCTCAAAATTTTCTCTCTTCTGTTTTCCTTCTCATATTTTTTCACCTTTTCTCATGCCCAATTTGATTGTAGAATTTGTTCTAATAATATTAAACTCCATGTAATATGGTTTCATGTTCTTGACAACCTTTATAGTAAAAAAAATTCCACACGCTATAAGATTAATTTCTAACTGGTGTCTGCATTTTTTATGTATTACTATATAGTTCTTTTGTGATATATTAATAGAACACATGGAAAAATTAGAAAACATTCTCCTAGTCTCATAGTCCTTCCTATGAAAAAATAAATATTATTTGGTCTCAGAGTGTGTTACCCACAAGGCTTAGCTGTATTTTGGAAGAACACAATATCTGTTGTCATGCATCAGAATCTCTTGAGGTCTTTAAGAGCATCATTTCAATGTTTCTCCATAGGATTATTAAATTTCAAAAGGTTCCATTTCTCTTTTCTTAGCAGAGCTGTATTAATTAGAATTTCCACCTACTCTTTGATAAACTCCTTCATAGGACTTATCTCTTTTTAATATACTTATCTTAGAAGTAGCTATCGTTGAGCTGTTGGGACACATCCCCTCCTCTGTACATTGCAAACTAAGACTGAACTGGGCACTTAAGGAAAATATATTTACTCTTTCAGGCCACCAGGGTACCATTTAAGGCCCTCTTATAACATTTTCTTTAAACCAGGTCATCATGATGTCATTTAATCATTTTAGAGCACTGAAATAGATATTTATGAGATGACTCCCTAGTAGTCATTGAGAATTAGTACAGGTCTCCAAAGCCTATGACCCACTCCAAAGCCAAATGGGATGAACTCTCAGTATGCCAGGGATTTCCCAGTCCTAGATATAATTCTCAGAGAGAATGTGCAATATTTGACAATGGAAAACAAATCAGTTAAAATTTCCCTACCTAGTTCAAAGTTGTCTGTTCAAAAATTATTTTTGCTCTCTCTCCATTCCATCTGTTTTTAATGCACAACTGTGGCCTAACTCAAGGCCTATTAGCTGGTTGTGTATTCCCACCAAATGATACTCACCTAAGAGAAATCATGGCTAATCATAGAATCATAGAACTAGAAGGTTTCTTTAGAAACCATCTGGTAAAAATGAAGTTTGCCATGTAGAATACTTGTTAAATTATCTCAGACTAATAAGAAATTATCCTGCCTTTAAAAGTCTCCACATTTGTTTTTCACTAACAGAGAAAAAAATTTATATTGAGATAAAATTCCCTTTAGTGTTTCTTCTTGAGCGTGGAAGGTTTGGGGGATAATACCATCTAGCTGTTCTTTACTACTAAGTAAAAATTTTTCTGTACAACTATGTAAAAATCATGTGACCTAATCTTGCAAGAACTCTAGAAGTGTCAGAATATAGTATTTTATAGTCCTTAACACAATCTAGAGATGTGTGGGAAATGACTATTTATGATGTCACTCTCTGTAATGCCCTAATGAAGTGAATATTC
>NC_059128.1:60833027-60998027 GCF_020740605.2 Lemur catta | reverse complement strand
ATTTCCCAAATATTGCAATGTCATTGTTCACATGGTATTTAAACGTAACAAGGCACTCTGCATTTTTATTTGCTAAATCTGACAAACCTAATGAAAAACCAATTTAAACAAGCTTAGATTTATAGGGGAATTATTGACTCAGAAAATCTAAGAGGGTTTTAAATAACTAAAGGCCAAAAAGGTCAAAATGCAGCTAGTCTAGGGATCAGGTAGAAGCAACAACATGAACACCTTCAATATTCTCTCCTCATTATGCATCAAAGTGGTGGCTCTACAGTCTTTTACTACAGACCTACGTTAGTGGGAAAGATGCCTGCATTTTTGCAAGTTTTATATTTCAATAATTTGCCATGGGAGAGAGAATGGTCTAGTGCTCTCCCTGCTTCCAGACTCAAAAATACCAGGGAAGGGCTGTTATTAGTCTAGATGTGACAGGTGCCAACCTCTGGAATAGTCAACTATGTCCATTGCATAGGGTTTATGTAAAAGTACAGCACCCTGCACAGAAGTTGTATGCATAGAGTAAGATTGAGAAATAGAGGAAAGGGACAATTTCTAAAAGAAGGAGCATGCTGTTCCCAGATGAAATGGATTTTGGCAAGTAACTGTAGGTGACAAACACAAATATACATTCTAAGACAAATTAGTTCAACAAACAGGGCTTTTATTAAAAGGATACAATATTTACCTTAAACCACATTGGGGACAGCATTCAGGCATCATAGAAGACCTGAACAATTCCCAGGAAGGCCATTAGGACACACTCTACCTACTGTTTTTCTGTTTTTCTTTCTATTTCAATTCTTTTCTATTTCTGCAGACTGCTCTTTTGAGCTTATCTGGCCCAGGCGGTTACAGGTACATAGCAGGACTTAGTACATGGTTGCTGGAGGTACAGCTCATAGACAGCATGGGGGATCTGGGGACACATTTGAGAAAGTTTAGGGAGTGGGTTATAATTTTCTGAAAAATGGTATTTATTACATTCCAGTATTTAAAATAAAAACAGTATTGGCTGGGTACCGTGGCTCAAGCCTGTAATCCCAGCACTTTGGGATGCTGAGGTGAGAGGATCACTTGAAGCCAGGAGTTCAAGGACAACCTGGACAACATAGTGAGACCCTGTCTCTACAAAAAAAATTTTTTAGATTAACCGGGAATGGTGGTGTGTGCCTATAGTCCCAGCTACTCAGGGGGCTGAGGCAGGAAGATCGCTTGAGCCCAGGAGTTTTAGGCTGCAGTGAACTATGATCATGCACTTCAACCTGGGCGACAGAGTAAGACCCTGTCTCAAAAAAATAATAATAATTAAAAATAAAATAAAATTAACATCACTACTTGTTTTATTTATTTCTAGTCCCCAGAGGAACATGTAAATTTTTATCTCCCATTATATCTTTTTCTGAATTAACTGTACCCTAGGGATTACTAGTCTTAGGAAAAACATGTAACTTAGTTATATTGAGCCACAGTGATTCATAGATAACTGAAGAATACAATCTGAGTGGCCATGTCCAATGAATTCCATTAAGCAAGGGTTCCATATAAGTACCAACAAAGTAATAGTTTCTTTCTAGCTAATTGCCTAAAGGTTTAAGGTTTATCCTAAAAAGAATGTTCTAAGATGCATTCATCATGTACACCTATAGAAAATGATGAATTTATAGCATGAACAGTTTGTCTCTTTGATTCAATACTGACAAATATTCAATTTGAAATTTGAAGCAGTAATGGTGGTAGTTACAAGGAAATAAAAAGCTTCAAAGTTTTACATTTTCTTGGCATGACCTCTACAATAGCATCTGTTCTTGTCTCTCTCTCTCTCTTTTTATTATTATTCTTGAGTAATACTAGGAAGTTGCTAGACCAGATGAACTTCCTATGACCTGTTTAGTAGACTCAAACAATTAGGAAATGGTTATTCAATCACTCCTAAGGGTAGATTTATGCGAGACAAGTAGAATATCATGACCTTTTGATTTATTTTATGTAACCTTCCATATACACTTTTTCTCACAATACCTGGCATGTAATCAGTGAGAGGAGATGATAGGTTGAAGTTAGGCTTTGCCATAGGATATAGAATCAATGTGATGTTATTCTACATTATCCCCAGGTCCGTTCGCCAGGCAGTTTTCACCTCTGGACTCCAGAGGGGCTGGCCCTACAGGCTTCATTCCCCTAATTTTTAGGAAGAATCAGGATAAATGGTGGGCAAATATTAGGAGTGAGTGGGATCATCTAGGGATAGAGAGAGAATGTGGAGAACAGAAGATGGACTTCTGAGGTGCACCTGCGTATAATGAGTGTGGGGAGGAACAGCAGCCCATGAAGGACTCTGAGCTTTAATCCTTTAGATGGTGAAAAACTAAGAGAAAATGAGACCAGGAAAGAATCACAAAACTGATAGGAAGAGGAAATAGGAAGGAGCGTGAGACTAACAGCATCAAATGGCACAGAAAGGATGCAGGAAAGCATCTTTTGAATTTGTCAAGTTAGAAATCAACAGTGACGTTCCTGAAAATAGTTTCGGTGGAGTGGTGGGGAAAAAAAACAGAACACAGCAAGTTTAAGAGAAGTAAAGGGTAGAACAGTTTATAAAATGAGCATAAACAACCCTTTTAAAAAGCTCAGCTGAGGCAAAGCCAAGTGTAAGCAATAATTTTGCCTATTTTGATATGAACCAGAAATTCTATACATTTCAGAATGCTTTGATAGAAAAAGTCACCAATGCCCTGATTAAGATTTATACAACTGTTCCTAGGGACTCAAAAAGGCAATTGCTACTCCTCAGCTTTTCTTTTTCTTTTCTTTTTTCTTTTTTTGTGACAATACTAGTTTTTCTTAGTCATTTCTAAAGCACCTACCTGAAAGCCAACCCAAACAAAGGAATACAAGGAGAAATTAGGCAACTGAACTTTTCGCCCCTTTTGCACCAGTCATTTATTGAGATTTAAAAAATTTCCCCACATTCCCAAAGTAGAAGACAAGTGGGTTTGTGTTTAAGTCATATGGATTATAATAAAATAATCTGTCATCAACAGGTTCTGTCATTGCTTTCTTAATAGGGATGCTAATATATATTACCAAAATGAAATGGAGTTATAAGCAGAAGTTTACATTATTCTGTTGTTGTTTTAGAACATTTAGCATTCCCCTCTTAGTCTGCTTTATCTTTTTCTGAAGTAGTTATACTTTCTCTAACCCACCTCTTCTGAAGTCCTGTCCAAAGTGCTCATGAAGAAGGATTTGATAAACTCATTCATGATGACAAATGATGAGAAACACAGCCTGACATGCTACCTCTCCCAAGATGGCTGCATATCTGAGACCCCAAGAGAGGAATGAATCTCAAATTGAAGAATTTATTCTCTAGTTGTGTAGAGGATGAAGCATTAGTTTTTAGATCTAGCCAGGGCTCTACTGGAATATCTCGATAGGATGTATTCTACCTGACTTTATTTAGGTAGAAGTACCTAATATTTTCAATTAAAGGAACATGTATCCTCAGGATATATTTCTATGATGTAAGGACAAGTTAATTTTTCATTGATATTTTAGAAATCTTTCTCAGTGAGGTAATTGGTAGATTTTCATTTAGACATACGTGATTACACAGCTTAAGATTTCAAAGGAATTTATGTAGCAGGCTGACCTTTCGATGTCACCACTCCATGGCTTTTGCTCTTATAAACATATGAGAATATTTAAAAGAAAATGGTGGAAACTTAAAAATTAAAAGTTCTTCAGTATTGATCAGGTTGTAACATCTAAGTAACATTTGCAAGGCTTTCATTTCATTTAGATGAATGGCAGGCCCTGACTGGCAGCCACAAGACAGCTCATGAGCCTGATTACAAGAAAGTAATTTGCCTTTGTCAGATACAGACTTTCAGTAATAGTGTTCTCTTGGCTTAATAAAGTTATGCACCAGTTATAATCTGTACTTCATTTTGCTTCTTTTCTATCCTATAGCCTGTTGATCATTTTGTTTTTATAGCAGATGTCCATGTAGTTCTTCATTTGTACTCTCCCACTGTGTGGGTATTCTGATTCTCAAGCTTCTAGCTATAGAATAATTACACAAAATGCAGTTTGAATTTTCATAAGCCAGTTTGCATCATCATTACCTAATGTACCAAACTTTCCAGTATAATTTTCTTTGGACTTATGTTTGTATGCACTGAAAAATCCCTCTGTGTTTCAATATCGATTAAAATAATTACTAAAAACATGTGCCAAATAAGTTAAAAACAGCTAATCTCTGTCTTGAGAAATCACATAAAGGATTTATGAAAGTTGTAGATTAGGAAGATATTTTCAAATAATGACAGGTTTAGTTATCATTTAATCAGTAATGGCAACATGTACAACTTAGAAAGCATATTTATCAATGAAAAGTTTGCTATTCTATTACTCTGCAGTTAAACTATCTGAATCAATCATCTTCAGTCTGGGATCTTCAAAAGGACAGAACAAGATTTATGTTGTCCTTTAAATTTTTCCAAACACGATTTTCTTCTAAAGTTATCCTTTTGCAAAAGCAAATCAGTACACACTTAAATTAAATAGAAACTATAGAAATTTATTTTTAAGTTAGACTTTGACATAGAATTTTAAAAGATTTTTTGACTGCTTTAAGTAATAATGAAATATATATAGAAAAATAATTATTACGTGAAGCATTACTTATAAAGTATCAGTGTGAGACCCATTGTTTCTCCATTTTTTTCACTTTTTTAAGTTTTCTTTTTTTTTCATTCTTTCTATCCTCCTTCAACTTATCTTTTCTCTCTTGGAAAGATAGATTGTCAAAACATCTAAGTAAGGTCTCATAGGAGATGCTTGCACTGTTGAAATCTCCATCTTCTCTCCTATATCTTTGGCTCCCTTGTGTTTTTCGTGTAAGCCAGCTATACATAAGGACTGAAAAGATATGTGATAGTGGAAATCTAGCTCAAGAGCCAAACTAATGGGTAAATAAATTGGGTGGCATAAATATTTGAGAGGATAAGTAAGCACTTGAAATTACACAGACTTTCTCATGACAGGAAAACCTAATTTCTTCAACTTGACAATAACAACAAAATATCTTTCATGCACTTTTCTTCAAAACACGTTCCAGACTTGAGAATCATAGTTAGAAATAAAGTCAAGGCCTTTTATTTTAAAAGTCCAGGCTATAGGGAAATTTTGCAGGAGCTACACAGAGTTTATGGAATTTTGAAGATGAACCTACCTACTAATAAGGGAAATTTAGAATGATGCTTGCTTCCAAGGTAGTGCATTTTTCAAGGTATGTTTGTTTATCTATTTTGTTAGGAAGGAAAATTTTCTATTGCTTCTTGAGTTTACTACACAGTAATTTTGAGAAATTATTAGTGGAAGATTTCATAATCCAAACAAGTGGCTTTAATAAAGTAGTTTGCACAATATGTAAAATCACAGAATGTCTAATGAAGATGTGGAAGTGTTTGTTATTTATCAGTTTCATAATGTGGCTTATGTTGAGTATGGGTAATCTCACTGTACTATTATAAAGTATGCAATATGTTATGTGAATAGTTGTGGCCTTGGATTTCAGAAGGGGTAGTAACTGCTTTCAGGTTTTACTCTCAGTTTTGGGAAACAAAGAGGAAGTGCATTTAAAGTACCGTGAGGTGTACAACTGCACATGAGTCTGAACAAAAGGAAATCCACAAAAGGAAGAGAGGCCATGAAAGAATGAAGGAGTAAATCTTCAGTGCCGTAGCAACCATTTATTTATATTATTGGGCCTGGTAAGGAGGGTGCCAAGATATTTTTAGAAGGGGAAATGCTATTAATATACTCCCTCTGACTTAACAAGGGGTAAGCCCTAAGTGATGCACGTTTCTAGGATCAGAGAGAGCCTTCTGGGGTTTAACTGTAATTAGGTATATATCTATATCTATATCTATCTGTCTTAGAAATATAATTATATGAGAGATATTTGTTGTTACTGCCCATGCTACTATTTATCAAGGATCCAGTTTAATTTGAAAAATATCAAGCCTTTTTCACTTGCATAAACCTCATTTTCGGAACTGGGAACAATAGTTGCTACCATTTGTCCTTCGATCCCAAGCTTCTCCAAATTCTTCTCGAAGTCCTGGATACTCTTTCAACCCAAACAAAACGATACAAACCTTGGGATACTTTTTCTAGTGTAATATTTTATTGTATTACTGTTCCCTAAATACCCATACAAAAATACAAAATTTTAGAAAGTGGTAGGTTAAGTATAACTTGTTTTGTTTCCATTCACTTGTTTTTGTTTTTGTTTATTTTGAAAACTAATCTAATTTCAACAGATAATCAATAACTTTGTATCAACTGAATAGAAGAAAAGTCATATTGGTCAATGGCCTACCCAACAATGTGCTAACTACTTTGATGCCTCCATTTGCCAAATCTACTAAAATGAATGTACAAGATATACTACAATGAATCTCTTTTGAGATTTCATAACAAACCCAAGGTTCTGGGACCACTATGTGCACAGCCCAAGGAAGTATCTATTCATATAGGTGGCTACAAAAACAACTACTTTCCAGGCATTTGGAAAAAGAGATTTAATAGACTTCTATCTCAATTACTTATTCTAGGGACTGGAGGTGGCAGTTGACCACCAAGGCTACCTAGAGAAATCACAAATAATGAGAAGGTAGGCTTCCCTTTAAATGAAGTACTAGATCTCAGCTATAAGATTAGAAGTGCCACACTATTACAACCTAAAATAACAAAGGAGCTGTTTTGTCAATTAAAAGAGTATCACATTTTTTCAATATTTCATCTATTATTTGTTTTTTTATTTCAGAATATTACGAGGCTACAAATGTTTAGGTTATATATATTGCCTTTGCCCCACCAGAGTCAGAGCTTCAAGCATGTCCATCCCCCAGACAGTGTGCACCACACCCATTAGGTGTGAATATACCCATCCTCTCCTCCCCCCACCCACCTGCCTGACACCCAATGAATGTTATTACTATATGTGCACATAAGTGTTGATCAGTTAATACCAATTTGATGGTGAGTACATGTGGGGCTTGTTTTTCCATTCTTGTGATACTTCACTTAGTAGAATGGGTTCCAGCTCTATCCAGGATAATACAAGAGGTGCTGGATCACCATTGTTTTTTGTAGCTGAATAGTACTCCATGGTATACATATACCACATTTCATTAATCCACTCATGTATTTCATCTATTATTAATAAAATGCAAAACATGTGGCCTCTCACTAGTAGATTTGAGCAACAAAATAAGGCTTTTTATACATTTTAGCAACCTACAATTACCCTCAGAGACCTTGGTGACAGCAAGCTCTGGTTTCACTCAGAGAATTGGGTCTCTTAAAGCTATTCACTGAAAGGAGGATAATTGAACAAAAATATATCAGGACTCAGTTTACCCATTGGTAAAATGAAAATAAGGATTTTACTTATCTCAAAGGGTTATTAGAATATTAAATGAGATAATGGAATATGTTGAATGTGCCTTGTATGAAGCAAGCTTCCAATAAATTTCGGTTCCTAATACATGATATTTCTCTTTGGTTACTAGTATAATTTGGAAAATTCAACTATATTTATGTAATAGTTACTTATATAATACTTACTATTCTGAAGAACATCTTTGTAATGACACCTAAACAATTCAGCAAAATTTCTCAATTTAACATGGAAGTAAGTAGTTTCCTTTTTTTATGCCCCCAAAATAACAATGGTGAGAACCATTCTTCCAAATCATATTTTATATTAATACATGTCTGCCTACTCCTCTCCTTGACTGTGGCAGAAGATCCTCTTAAGTCATGTAGCATGTCCATCTGGGCTTTGGTTCAGTACAACACGTATCTATTGAGTGTTTAATATGTGTAAAGCATGAGTAAAATACAACCCTTCTCTTCAAAGAGTTCATAAGCTGTATTTAGTTTCTATTATTAACCTGGACATTTAGCCAAGGTAAGTCAGCAGACTTTGAAAGGCCTGCCACTGTATGTTATAACCAACATTTAAGTTTAGAATAACTTTGTCAGTAACCTTAACAGAAATATAGCCCATTTTTTCAAATACTGTGTGTCCTTATTATCATATTTGCAGATGAGGGAACCAAAACAAAGAGGATCAAGTGAATTGCTTCATTATTAATAAATCAAAAAATAGAACTCACTGTCTCCTTTTATGTTTAATCGAGATCTCCAGAGATAGTAAATTATGGACCATTTAAATTAAAATAAGTGTTAAGATTTATTGGAGCAATTTGGAAATGGGCATTCCATTAATATAGAATTCCCAGAAGCAATTTTAGTTATGTGTACTCTTTGTTATAGTCTAAGAATTGTATAGTTTTCCTCAAACAATGATTAAAAAATAGAAATAGTATCCACCAATGGATATATTTTCTTTTCAAATTTACTGACAAAAAATGGTACAGATGGCACCCCAAATAAGAGACTGGCATGGACCAGTATCTTCTCTGTGAAAATGACTAATGTATCACTACATTTCTGCCAGAATTACATGAAGAGCCTGCCAAAAATGATCATATCATTATCAGCTACTGTTCCCAATTGTGCACTGTTTGTGTCATATATGGCTCCTTTGAAATGTAGAACTCCTACCTAAAGAAACCCTCCTCACATTATAAAACATGAACTTTTGCACATTTTTAAAATATTTTAAGGAAACTGCATTTATTCTATGGTAAACAGACATTTTCTTGTTGTCAGTAAAAAAAAAAAAAGCAGTGCAAAAATAAATGAGATTCAAGTGTCAAAGCTTACATGTGTAAAGCCAAAATAGAATACAAAGAAAATTTGATCTAGATGTTTATATAGACCAA
The DNA here is from genome assembly GCF_020740605.2 of Lemur catta. NCBI lineage: Eukaryota > Metazoa > Chordata > Mammalia > Primates > Lemuridae > Lemur > Lemur catta. Next base: position 60,989,160 of record NC_059128.1, on the reverse strand, counting down.
TAAGCTTTGTTGTCTCATGTACTATAGATTTTGGGCTGATAGACATCTACCAAATATCTAGCACTAACCATTTGATCATATGAGGTCATTGATTTCCTCAACCTGTCAGGCTTGAATAAAGAATAATTGAATGAGATGGTATAATATACCTAATTATCATAACATACCTTATAACATTAAAATGAAAATGAATGTGAAATAAGATGTTACTTTCGTTATATATTATACAGTAAGCATCTTTTAGCTTCTTACTAGTTCAACCCTGGACCCAAAATTTAGTAAGTTTTAAAGTGAGAAAAAATATATATATAATCAAACATCAAGGAACTGGATAGTGATATACACACATGCATACAGAACCTTCTATACTATCAATTATAAAATAATACTTCATATTTTTTACAAGCTATGTTTTCTGATTATAAGATGTGGTCTCAGTATAGAAAATTTCTAAAACAGTATTACTCATAAGGCTTTACTAAGTGTCATTGCTGCCAAATTTCTTAATCCTGAATACTTTAGAATACAATGCTCCACCCTACTGTACATAAATCAGGATCTCTAGGGATAGGTCAGGGAGTGAGAATCACAGGCCTTTAGGATGAAGTCCACGCCCTTCAGTATAGCCTGTCTTTTCTTTCATAACATAGCAATGTCCTACTTTTTCAGCCTCTCTTCTAACTTCCCCCTACTGTGAAAATATTCTAAATCTTAGCTATAGTTAGTCATGTACCACTCCCTTCATATGTCTGTGTCTTCATCCTGGCCTGCCTGACTTGGCCCATGATTCCCTTTGATTGAGATACCCTTGGTACACCTCTCAGTCCTAACCTTCTGGACTCCAGGTAACTGCTCCAAAACTCAGTTATAAGGAAACGTATTCCCAACACCTAGAGCAAGGTTATCTGATCTGCCTCTTCTCATGAAGCCGTGAGGTCTTTAAAGATCATCAACTAGCATTCTTATATTTCCAGTGCCCAGGGCAGTCTTGAGTATAGTACAAATTCAACCTCTAGCTTAGCCACAAAAACATTTTTCTACCTTTTCTCCTAAATCAATCAATATGCAATAATAGAGTTTAATATCCAGTCATGAGCCTTCTTTCCCAACTGCTCGTTTTCCAACACTGGTTTCTACTGTCAGCTTCAGATCTCAGATTCCATACTTGAGAATTGGTTTTTAATCTAATACAAAGCACATTAAGACTTCTAGACTGTAGGGAACATACTGGTTAGGTAGATATGATCCTTAATTCTGTTGTCTTTGTTCTGTTCTTCATCTGATCTTACCTTATAGGTTTTCTAGTGCCTATGCAACTAGATGTTTGATTCACCATTTATTTAATTTTTAGAATTCTTTGTAATTCCGATCCACTGCTTTACCTTGAAATCAATAACTTATTAGGAGTTCCTGAGTTGTTAATAATAGGTATGGTCACTGCAATATAATTACTAGTATACTGCAGTTTGCATTGTTGCAATTTTTTATCATTAGCTTGTAACCTAATGCTTATAGACCAACCCATCTATTTCAAAATATTCCTTAATTATTTGGCAGTGATCACAATGGAGCGTGAGGATTTTCTTCAGTCTTAACTAAAGGCAAAAACAAGGTCTTTCACTTAGAAAGATTTTATGTTTTAACATCACTCCTCTAACAGAAATTGGGATGTACAGCATTATATGTAAAATATTTCAAGAGAAAAATGATGGTTAGATAGAAGAAAGTGTCATTTGAAAATTAGTCTTGTGGGGTAAGGGAAGGTTGAATAGGTGAAGCACAGGGCATTCTTGGGGCAAGGAAAATATTCTGTATTACACTGTAATGAGGGCTGTATGAGACTGTGCATTTGTCAAAATCCATAGAACTTTATGGCACAAAGAGTGAACCTTAATGTATGCAAATTAAAAAAAAACATTTTGAAAGTCAAGGAATCACTGAATGGAATACAGAATGTTACAAAAAATGATCTAACTATAGTATTATAAAAACGTAAAAGGATCTCTCTTGAAGAAAGTGAGGGAAAGATGCTGACCTAAGTAACCAGAAATAAATGGAGTCTGTAAGACTAAAGGCTAAAGGAATTGTGCGCAATTACTGTACCCTGGATGAGCCAGGTTTCTCACTGTTGGGGTGGGAGATGATGGACAAGCATGAGAAGACTTGAATAATTCGTGTGGTGATGGGTTGGAGTTGGCGACATAGTTTGAACTTAACATAAATACACATGAGGATATAGATATATGCATATATACATGGGTGTTTTTTTCTTACTCTGCTAGCTGAAAGGGCCTAAAAGCAATAAAACTCCAGTAGCAATGAGTTGAACTTGTACCCAGATCTTGATTTCTAACACCACTCTCTGATAAAAAGAGCAAAAGTTGCTTGGAAAAAATGACTGATCCTAGGACTGGGCAGGAAATATACACGATGAGGCTAGAGTACACCGTACTGCCAGAAAATAAAGACATGCAAAACAGACAAATGAACTGCAATGAGGGGGGTATGTCAAAGCAGCACTGGAGCCAATTTAAAGATTTCCCAATGTCCAAAGTGGCACAGTTTGAGCAAGATAATGATAATAATATAATATTGAAATGTAGCCCAAAGAATAAAATAAACAGCTATGAGTCAATACTGATATAAATAAGTGATTGAATAAATAGAGATAAGATAGACAAATAAATAAGATATACAAATATCCCATGCAGAAGAATTCCAAATAATTTATGTGGATATTTTTCCCCCAAAGGGGTAGAAGATAACTTTCCATGTTTTAGGAGTGGGCTGCTCATAATGACTTTCTTCTAGAGAATACAGAACAAACAGTGGTGATTAAAACAAAGAGTATACAATGGAGAAACCTGACCAATACTACCTCACTCAGTTTATCACAGGCAATAGCAACAGTGATAAATCATGTTGATAGTATGTGCCTTGGATATAATATGATGAAAATGATACTTTACTTTTGTAGTTTGCCTCTTGAAATTTTATAATCCCAGTTTAATAACAATAAAATCATCAGACAAACGCTATCTGAGGGAAAGTCTACAAAAAGCCTGACCAGCACTTCTCGAAACAGTCAAGATCATCAAAACCAAGAAAAGTCTGAGTTACGGTCATAAGCAAGAGGAACCTAAGGAGACACGACAACTAAATGTAAGAATATAGAAAAGAAAAGGATGTTAGTGAAAATATAAGGAAATCTAAATAAGATGTGGATTTTAGTTAGCACTGATATGTCAGTATTGGTTCATTATTTGTGTCAAATGCCATACTAATTTAAGACAAAAATAATGGAGTAAAATAGATATGAGGTATATGGGAACTCTATTATCTTTGCAACTTTTGTGTAAATCTAAATCAATTAAAATAAAAGTGTATTTTTAAAAATGTGGTCTTCAGTTGTATTATAGATGAGCTTAAAAGCGTTTTTATTGAGTTTAAAATAAATGGAAGAAGTAATTTAATAGATCAAAGCTCAGTGGAAAAGTTTTTTGTTTGAACATTGGCTCGAAAACCTTGCTGAAGGAGGCAAGTCAGGGCTCCAGCAACAGCGGGAGCTGTCACAGTGCCGTAGTAGCCAATGAACATGAATGTCCACACTGGGAAACAAAACCTCAGGACCAGCTGGAAATAATAATATAAGTCCCAGTCCAAGCTACCCAAATTGTAGCAGACTTTTTATTTTAGTAAACTCAGTTTATTTATTTATTGTGTGTGTGTGTGTGTTACAAGTTTGTTGTTTTTAATGAAAGTTTTTGGATCCCTTGTTAGCTTAATAGCATCCAAAGATGCTTTCTAGTTTAAAATCCTGTTCAAAATATTGTTTCAACTATTTTACTTAATTAATTTATAAAATAAAATTAAAGCAGCATAAATTAAAAAACTGATAAGATGTTTTACAGTTTTAATAATGAAGATCATGTGATAATATAGCCTCAATAAATATAATCTAGAAGCTAGAGGCTTTTCCAAAGTACACAAAGCTATGTTTTGTATTTCTTTTTTTTTTTTTGTGGTTCTAAATGTTAGGAGGGTACAAATGTTTTTGGTTACCTGTACCGATTTTGTTATGCTTGAGTCAGAGTTATAAAAGTGTGCCCATCACCTAGAAAGTATCCATTGTACCTGTTAAATAGGTTTTTGCCCATCCCTTCCTCCCCCAATCAATATCTCCTGCTTGATTTCTACTGAGTTTTACTTCCCTTTATGCATATGTGAACTCAACAGTTTCAGTATAATAGCAAGTACATGTGGTGTTTGTTATTCCATTCTTTAGATACTTCACTAAGAATAATGGTCCCCAATTCCACCAAAATTGTTGAAAAAAGCATTAAGTCATCCTTTCTCATGGCTGAGTAGAATTCCCTGATATACATATAACACATTTTATTAATACACTCATGAACTGATGGGCACTTGGGTTGATTCCAATTGTGAATTGTACTTGTGCTTGCAATTGTCAATTTGAGTGCACGTGTCTTTTTGATAAAATGACTTATTTTCCTTTGGGTAAATACCCAGTAATGCATAGATCTACTTTTAGTTCTTTGAGGAATCCCCATACTGTTTTCCATAGAGATTGTACTAATTTGCAGTCCCACACAGTACAAGCGTTCCTCTCACTTTGCATCCACACCAGCATCTATTGTTTTTGGACTTTTTGATAAAAGCCATTCTAACAGAGGTAAGGTGACATCTCATTGTGATTTTAATTTCCATTTCCATGATAATTAGTGACTATGAGCATGTTTTCATGTTTATTGGCCATTTGTCTATCTTTTTAAAAGCTTGTGTTCATGTCTTTTGCCCACTTTTTAATGGTATTGTTTGTTTTTCATTGCTGATTTGCTTGAGTTCTTTGTAGATTCGGGTTATTAGCCCTTTATTGGATGTATAGCTTGCGAATATTTTCTCCCATTCTGTAGGTTGTCTATTTGTTCTGTTGATTATTTCCTTAGCTGTGCAGAAGCTTTTTAATTTAATAGAGTCTCATTTATTTATTTTTGTTGTTGCTGTGATTGCCATTGAGATCTTCTTCATACATTCTTTGCCTAGGCCAATATATAGAAGAGTTTTTCCAAAATTTTCTTCTAGGATTCTATGGCTTCATGCCTTACATTTAAGTTTCTTTATCTATCTTGAAATAAGTTTTGTGAGTGGTGAGAGATATGGATCCTGTTTCAATCTTATGCATGTGGCTATCCAATTTTCCCAGCACCATTTATTGACTAGGGCTTCTTTTCCCCAGTGTATGTTGTTGTCTGCTTTGTCGCAGATCAGTTGGCTCTGTGTGGGTGATTTTATATGTGAGTTGCTGTACTATTCCATTGGTCTATGTCTCTATTTTTGTGCCCATACCATGCTGTTTTGGTTACTATAGCCTTGTAGTATAATTTGAAGTCTGGTAATGTGATGCCTATAGATTTGTTCCTTTTGTTTAAGGTTGCTTTGGCTATTTGGGCTCTTTTCTAGTTCCATACAAAACATAGGATTATTTTTTCTAGGTCTGTGAAATATAATGTTGGTATTTTGATGGGGATTGCATGGAATATGTAAATCACTTCAGATAGTATGGACATTTTAACAATGTTGATTCTACCGATTCATGATTAGGGTATATTTTTCCATTTGCTTAGGTCATCTGTGATTTCTTTCCTCAGTGTTTAGTAGCTCTCTTTGTGGAGAACTTTCACCTTCTTGGTTAACTATATTCCTGGGTATTTTATTTTATTTATTTTTATTTTTTTATTTTTTTTTATTTCAGGTATTTTATTTTCTTTGTAGCTATTGTGAATGGTATTGAGTCTTTGGTTTGACTCTTAGCTTGACTATTATTGGTGTATAGGAATGCTAATTCACCATGACCAAGTGGGCTTCATCCCAGGGATGGAAGGATGGCTCAACATATGTAAATCAATAAATGTGATTCACCACATAAACAGAAGCAAAAATAAAAACCATATTATTATCTCAATTGATGCAGAAAAAGCATTTGACAAAATTTAGCACCCTTTCATGAAAAAAACCCTCAACGCACCAGGCATAGAAGGAACATATCTCAAGGTTATAAAAGCTATATATAACAAACCCATAGCCAACATCATACTGAATGGGGGAAAGTTGAAATTATCCCCACTAAGAAGTGTAACAAGACAAGGGTGTCCACTGTCAAGACTGCTATTCAACATAGTGCTGGAAGTCCTAACCAGAGAAATCAGGCAAGAGAAAAAAATAAAGATTATCCAAATTCAGATTATCCAAAATTTGGATAATTCAGATTATCCAAATCTGAAAAGAAGAGGTCAAACTATCACTTTTGGCTGACAATATGATCTGATACCTAGAAAACCCCAAAGACTCCTCCAAGGGACTCCTGGAATTGATAAATAGATGCAACAAAATCTCAGAGTAAACTCAGGTTATTAAATTAATTTCAAAGGATGTTATAGGTTATAAGCACATCCAATAAAAACAGTAAAATCGTCTTACTGGCTTGGACTTTAGGATTGCTTCTGCCTTTGAAAGAAAAGTTTCCAATTTTTGATCTCGTGCACTGTAGGGTCTCTTTGAGTTCACTTATTTGAAGATTTTTATTTCCCAGGATATAAGACCCTATACCCATGAGGAGAGGTTGGTCAATGAGTACAAACATATGGTTAGATAGAGGGTATAAATTCTAATGTTTATAGCAGAGTAGGGTAACTATAGTTAGCAAGAATATATGCATTGTATGTTTTCCAGTAGCTAGAGGAGTAGACTTGAAATGTTCCCAGCACATAGAGATGGTAAATACTCAAGGTGATGGATACCCCAAATACCCTGACTTGATCATTACACATTCTGTGCATGTAAAAAAAATGTACCCCATAAATATGTAAAATATTATATATCAATAAAAAGTCACATATTTAAAAAATACTATTATGGGAAAAGTATAGTGGTTATAAGGAGATAGAGCACACCCTTCCTAATATCTCACTAGGGTGTTATCAGTAGGATCATCCAAGTCTGCTTCAGTCACCATCTTCTTTGAGTATCAGGCAATTTATCTGTTTAACTGCTGAGCACACAGCTTAGATGGATTATATCTATGATCCCTCCAAACTCTAAATAGGCTTACCAATATAACTCAATTTGTTTTATCTTTTCATCTTTTCCTAAAATAACCTGTGGCATATCACTTATTGTGCATTCGTCTTTTCACTAGTTAGCATCACTATGACTAATTCACATGTAGAAGTGTCTTCAATAATTTTTATCATATCTAGAATTTTAAATTCTACATCAGCTGGCTCAACCATAATATCTACCAGATAACTTTTTAAACAATTTATGACAGAAGAAATTTCTTTTAAATAAGCAGTTTTCCAAGGCCCAACATAAGTGGCCACAGGTACACAAAAAAAAAATGTGTAACAGGCCCCAAAAGCCCTTTCTATTTTTTGCTGTTCCACGTTTAGCTTCCCTGGTAGAATTCTGTGTACGTTTCCCTCATAAATATACCATGATGTCTTAAAGCAGACAAGTCTAAAGTGATACACTATGAATTTTGTGGGGGGAAAAATATAGTAGTAAAAAGCATGGGCTCTAGAGCTATACTTTCTATTCTTAGCACCAGTCCTTTATACACTTACCACTTGCTGTGTTACACTGAAGAAGTTACTAAACCTCTCTGTGCCTTATTTTGTTCAGCTGTAAAATTTTACTTTGTCATAATTTAATAACATATTATCTACCACTAACAGAGGCAGGGATTATTCTACAAGTGCACAATGACTGACATATAGTAAGTTAAAGGTTTGTGGGTTTTTTTGGTTTGTTTTTTTACTTTTTTTTTTTTTTTTTTTGAGATGGAATCTTGCTCCGTCACCTGGGCTATAGTGCTGTGACATCAGCCTAGCCACAGCAACCTCAAATTTCTGGGCTCAAGCTATTTTCCTGCCTCAGCCTCCTGAGTAGCTGGGATTACAGGCACACACCACCATTCCCAGCTAATTTTTTTTCTATTTTTAGTAGAGATGAGGTCTCACTCTTGCTCAGGCTGGTCTCGAACTCCTAACCTCCAGTGATACTCGCACCTTGCCCTTCCAGGGTGCTAGGATGACAGGCATGAGCCACCGTTCCTGGCCAAGGTTTGTTGAATGAAAGAATAAATGAATGAATGAATCAGTAGTAGTCAGAAAGAGGTCAGAGTGAATATACACAATAGGAAATATGGGTGGAACCAGTAGAAATCATAAATGCCAAATAAATGTGGTTTTAATAACTGTGATGATGGTAGAAATGTATTGGCAATGTTTTCCAGTATTGAACCCAGCAGAGATAATATTAAATGTCACTCTTACTTCTGAAATAATGTTACCTGGAGTGTTAGCCATGTTGTTTTCTCAACTTATTTCCATTCGAGCTGAAACTTCATCAGCTTCACACTTAATATAGGTGGCTCACAGGCTTTCAGTAAATTTAAGGTAATTTATGATTTCATCTTTCTCAAGTAATTTTCAATCAAGTAAAGTTATCCAACAAGACTGGAAGTTGCACATGGAAACATTTTATTTTAAGGTTTCATTAGTATGCATAAATTCACAGCCCCTCCCAATCTCTATCCATTTTTGCAAGTAATTGAAAAAAGTGACTCAACATATGTGGATACCAGTTTTTAGGTTAGCAAATGGGGCATGGCATTTTAAGTGTTTTAAATGTGGAACATTAACTGTGTTATAATTTAATTTCTAATAATGAACTTGATGATTCTCCTTCTAAAATGAAGAAAACATCCTGTGGTAAACATGAAAAAAACAGGATGGTGTCATAGAAAGCACATTATAGTATGAAGTAGGACATCCATTTTCCAGCCCCCTTATTCATTACCTATGGCTAATGAATTTTGCTTAATTCACTTAGCCTCCGTTTCTTCATCTATGTAACAGAGATAATAATTATGTACATACACAAAGACAGAAGCTTAGCCAAATCCTTTCATTCACTTATTATCTACGAAGCCCCTACAATGTACCATGTTCAGACTTCTTCCTTCTTTTTTATCTGTTTGTGCAAGATTCGACATAGGCGTGAACTGGAGAAGGGCACCGTGCAATCACAGTGGGTGACATGGGGGTACGGCTACTTGCTCATGCAGCTACTTGTACATCTGGTCCCGCTTGGGCTCGATCCAAATGTAACATTTCCATCTTACAATTGGCTGCTGCTGAGGACATCTGACTTGTTTGACTTGGCAAATCTGACAGCATCCAGCTTATAATGGGCATTTCCAGATGCATGGTCACTTTGTGTTTGCTCCAAGGTCAAGCACTCTGTCTCTACCAGGGCACAGCAGTGTCAAGAGCTGTTTCTCAAAGAAGTGTGTACTCTCTGCTACAGATGGCATGGCCTGGTTCCAGAATTCCAGAGGCCTGCATTGAATTCTCTTAATGGGGATTGCCATAATCTCTATACTGCTTCTTTTCTCACTATTGACACCTCCAGCACCACAGAGTCTGCTAGATCATACAGCCCAAGTGACAGGGCTGATGCATTGCAGCCTGGGACTTCTGAAGAGTCAATTCCTGCTCCAGGTTCAACTTAAAATTGGCAGCCTTCCATGCCACTCACTATTGCATCAAGGTAGTAGTCCTAGATGTGGAAGATGCTGCATCCAGAACCCAAAAGAGACCTAATAGGTGCAGTGCTTTGTTGTTGCAGGGGATTCAATATAGAAAAATTTATCTTTTACTTTGGAGGAGATATCCCCGCACATTTCTGACCATTCCACCATAAATTTCAAAGAAGTGGCAGCTCCATGAGACTTTGTAGGGTTTATCTCCCACCCTGGAGTATAAGCTTCTTACCAAAGCCTCTGGCATATTTGTCAGTTCTTGCTCATCCTGTCTAATTAATATAATGTCACTGTTGTAATGGATCCATATGATATTCTTTGAGGTGTTCTCTTCAGTTCTCTTTGTGCTATATTATGATAGAAGCAGGAGAGCTAACATATTCAGAGGAAAAACTGTAAATAAATATTATTTGTCCGTATAAATGCAAACTGTTTCTGATCTACTTTCCTAAGTGAAATGGGAAGAATGCATTTGCCAAATTACTGCCTACATACCATGTACCTAAGACCTTAATAATCTGCTCTAGCAATGATACCACATCAGCCAGAGATGTGACCTAGATTACTACTTGGCTAAGTCTGTAGTAGTCTATAGTTGCTCTCCAGAATGGATTATTTTACAGGGGCCAAACTAGTAAAACAAACAAAAAAAATTATAAGGACTACCACAACTGTATCTTTTAGGTTTAATGGTGGCACTATTCTCCCTCGGGTCCCCACTATGATAGACTTACCCCACAGACCAAGGACCCAATGTGGGTGTTGTCCCAAGTGCCAAGTATATGGATTTCAATTATATACATTAAGCAACTAGGGAAATGACTATTGAGTGGCACCATGACCCAGTGGCCACATTATGAACTGGATTTTATCTAGGACTCCTTAGAGACCTAAAGACCACTTCTAGAAACTTTTGGTATTTAAGCTCCAACACCTGGATTCTGTTTATTTGGGGTCCCATCATCCCATAGATGTTAACCAGCCCAGCTCTTTGACTGTCTCTCCTACAGTGAGTCTGGACTGATGAGGAGAGCCACTCACTGAACTTCTGAGTGATCTTGTGCTTCTTTCACTGATTTATTCCTGATGGCCTGAATGGATAGAGTATCCTCTGAGCTTTTCCAGGGAACAAAATCCCCTGGTGGGTCCTTTGACTTATGTAATATATCCATTCCAGCATTCCCAATTCTCTCAGATCCTTTATTTCTTCTTTCGTCATCTTCCAGGGAAATAGGATTTCTACTTCTCTGAGCGTTAGATATAACTTTTTACAGACTTCTAATGGCCATTATAGGAGCAATTTTCCCTATTCCCACTGCCTTTATACTAGGATTCTAATCCTCTGTCCTAAGAAAGTGGATCTAAATTAATGAATTCTTCTTCATCCAGTCTTTTTGATCAAGCACCCTGAAAATCTGTTCACTGATGTTCTCTCCTGGCTCCTGTTGGTACACACTAACAAATCCTTGCAGTTCTTTTGGTATAGTCTTTTTCTACCCTTAATAGGCCCAGCACATCCCCAGTCGGGTTATGCAGGGATTTAACCCCAGTTAGCCAAGGTAGAAGATGAGGGCAGCTCCCAAGGGAGTCACCTGTTAGCTTATGAAGGAAAGGCATCTGCAGCCTTATCCAGTCCAGGGAGTTTCTAGCTATTACTAGGGAAGGGAGACCACTTCTGAAAGCCCATAGGACTAATGTGTTCTATAGAGTCAACATCATCAAGGGTAATCTGCCAGATGCCCCAGCCCGTGTTCTAAGATGCTAAGTTTTGCCCCAAAAAGAAGCTTGTGTTAAGCCCATGCTTCTAGACCTTTGCATAACAGACTTGCCTTGACTGAGTTTTAAAACTTCTCTGGACCTCTGCCACTCTAACAATGATGTCTTCAGGCTGATGCTCAGATATATCTGCTTTTCCACTACAGAAGGCAAGAGTCTCTTTATAAGGTATCACAGAGGCCTCTTGGCTGTTGCTTTTAACCATTAACTGCTTGTTTATTGCCCTCAGTCTCTCAGTATGTCTCTGTGGGGCATCTATGCAACTTACTAATAATGAGCCAACTCTATCTTCATAGGCATTTTTTTCTACCATATCTTTCAACTACCTACATCATTGCACCTGCCAAAACATTCCCCTCCAGGGACATTTTCCTAGGTCAACACTAATGAAACATTTAGCAACTGGGCTGCCATGTTGTGCCAGGGATTATTTATGCCCCCCTACCAACCAGAATAGCATCCTCTTCACCCAGCAGGTGGTGGGTGAGCCAGTCTCAAATTTCCATCCTAACACAGCCTATTTTCTCAAACCACTCTCAGAACCATCTGTGCTAGTTCAGGTCCTCCAAGAAGCCAGTGACAAGGCATGATCAGACACACAAGAAGCACCTTAAGGGAATGTGGCCAGGGAGCTAGAGGAATCTGTGAAAGCCATGGGGCTGTGATGCAAATCTGAGCCTTTTGAAGGAGAATGGGAAAGAAAGAAGTGTAGGTGAAAGAGCCTTAGGCTGCGGTGCAATTGTAAGGAGGTTCAACAATAGGTGATAGGAGTCCTGAAGACAAAGTCAGAGGCTCTCATGTCTCAGGGGAATCAACCTGCCTTAGTGTCCTTGCCACACTCATCAGTTCCTGGAAGCAGCCTATGGGAAAACACAGGAATGGATTTCACAGCTCAGTAGCTGAGTCTACAGGTCAAAGATGCTCCATAGTCTGAGATCAAAGAGGTGTATTTTCATGGCTCTCACAGGTGAGTATTTCCTGAGGCTTAAAACATGCCAGTCACCATTCTAAGCACATTTTAGACATTATCACAGTATGATATTGGTTCTCTAATTATTCTACTTTTACAGATGGGGCAACTGACACTAAATGGCTTGCCTAAGTTCATGCACCTGGAAAATGGTAAGAACGAATTCAAAAACAGATGTCTCTGGTTGCACAGCTGGATGCCTTTAACCACATGGTCCCTGTCCTCAAAGGCGTTAGAATGTGCCAGGGAAAGAAACATGGAAACAGACAAACATAATAAAACATAGCTGTTTTTTATGCTGATAATTATAAAGTGTCTATAAGAAAGATTACTTAAGTCCACAGGGGGAATCAGAGAATGCTTTAGCTTAATTTAAAGGAGGCTTAGGCATTTGGTAGAGAGCAAAGTGATTCCAGGGAAACAGGCAGCAATGCTGAATAGGAAGGAGACATGAAAGAGTATCACAATGCTAATTCTGGCATGGACTTAAATATTTTCCAATTCTTTGAAGCACGAGAGTATCCTGGTCCCTCTCAAAGAGTTAAATAAAAAGGAAGCTTGTGTTCATCTGAAGCTCCTAGAAACAGGTCACTCTTTCCACCAGAAGAAGTTTAAACAAATATTGCTAATGCCAAAACAAGCAGAAAGGATTTTTTTTCCAAAATAAAAATCACTTTTAATTGCACAAAGAGAAGATGAATGCATCTGAGTATTTTTAAGTAAATTCCAGACATCATATTTTTCTACCCATAATTGGTTAAATATGTAACTCTAACATGTAAGAATTTTTAAAACATAACCAAAATAGTAGTTTCATACCAAAAAGAATTCACAACACTCTTTAATATCATCTAATAACAGTTCATGTTCAATTTTCCCAGTTTTCTCAATTTTTTTATAGTTGGTTCATAAATCAGGATTTAAGGCCCATATGTTTCATTTGGTTAATATGTCTTTTTTAATTTCAAAGTATTACAGAGACACAAATGTTTTTGGTTACAAGGATCATTTTTGTAATGCTTGAATCAGGATTATAAGTGTCCCTGTTGCCCAGAAAGTGTTAATTGTACCTATTTAGGTAGGTTTTTGCCCATCCTCTCTTCCACTCTTCCCATTGATTGGTTTCCATTGAGTTACACTTCCCTCTATGCACATGTGTGCTCATTGGTTAGTTCCAATTTAATTGTGAGTACATCTGGTGTTTGTTTTTCCATTCTTTAGATACTTCACTTAGGATAATGGTATCCAGTTCCATCCATATTGTTGCAAAAGGCATTAAGTCATCCTTCTTCATGGCTAAATAGTATTCCATGGAATACATATACCAAATTTTGTTAATCCACTCATGAATTCATGGGCATTTGGGTTGATTCCACATCTTTGCAATTATGAATTGTGCTGCAATAAACATTAGAGTGTAGATATCTTTTTGATAAAAATGATTTATTTTCCTTTGGATAAATACCTAGAAGTAGGATTGCTGGATTGAATGCTAGGTCTACGTATAGCTCCTTGAGGAATCTCCAATCAGAATCTACAAAGAACTCAATCAGTTCAGCAAGAAAAAAATCAAACAACCCCATTAAAAATAGGGCAAAATACATGAACAGAAGCTTTTCAAAAGATAGACAAATGGCCAATAAACCTATGAAAAATGCTCAGCATCACTAATTATCAGGGAAATGCAAATTAAAACCATAATGACGTATCACCTTATCCCAGTTAAAATGGCTTTTATTAAAAAGTCCAAAAACAATAGATGCTGGCTTGGGTACCCTGTTGTTAGGACTGCAAATTAGTACAACCTCTGTGGAAAACAAAGCATACAGAAAGAATGTTAGGCCGGGCACGGTGGCTCACGCCTGTAATCCTAGCACTCTGGGAGGCCGAGGCGGGTGGATTGCTCAAGGTCAGGAGTTTGAGACCAGCCTGAGCAAGAGTGAGACCCCGTCTCTACTAAAAAATAGAAACAAATTATCTGGCCAACTAAAAATATACATAGAAAAAATTAGCCGGGCATGGTGGCGCATGCCTGTAGTCCCAGCTACTCGGGAGGCTGAGGCAGTAGGATTGCTTAAGCCGAGGAGTCTGAGGTTGCTGTGAGCTAGGCTGATGCCACGGCACTCTAGCCCTGGCAACAGAGCGAGACTCTGTCTCAAAAAAAAAAAAAAAAAAGAAAGAAAGAAAGAATGTTGACCATGGCATAAAAACAAAGACAGAGAACAGTCAATTGAAGAGAGAGTGATACCTAAAGCAGCAGCAATAGCAGCAGGAGCAGTCCATTGCCACTCATGGAGGTAAAATACAGCTAGCATTTGTAGAGAATGTGGGAAGGGGGCAAAGTCTTCTGGAGGAGTCAATTGAATAATGGTTGGTACTGTTAATAAAAGACTGAGGTGGACAATAAAGACAAATTAGCTGTCCACAATTTGGAATACACATGCTGGTCCTAAATAAAAATAAAAACTTTACTGAATGTGTAATGAAGAAGCACCCAAGAAAAAGAATTGGACTGAACAAAATGGAAATTTTCCTCTGATATTTAGAGTCAATCTCATGACTATTGAGATTCCAACTCAGAAGTATCAAAATCTCAAATGACTATAACTTGTGATGTGATCCAGCAATCCCACTTCAGCAAATCATTCTTATAGAAATGATGTCATGGACACATGAAGATGAACAAATAAAATATCCTGCGAAATATTGTTTGCAATAGAAAAAAACTGGAGATAATTAAAATTCTCATAAATAGAAAAATTATTATGCTATGGTATAACAAAATGCACCAACGTGAGAGAAGTTATTTGTGTATTCAATAAATACTGAGAAATTACCATGGGCCATGAATTGTGCCAGGAGCTAGGGACAGAGACGAAAGAGTGGTATGGCTCCTGCCTCTGTAAAGCTTGTAGTCTGGAAAACAAGACAGAAAATTACCAAGTAAATGGTAATTCATGAAGATAAAAAGGAAAATAGGATGTTGTGATGAAGAAATAGCTGGGGTGGGGGCAAGAAGAAGGGGGATTTTAATATTTAATTAAGTAGAGTAGTGAAAGATGAGCTCTTTGAAGTGACATTTAAAGTAAACCCATTCTTCTGCTTATAACTATCCAATTTTCCCAGCACCATTTATTGAATAGGGCTTCTTTTCCCCAGTGTACATTGTTTTCTTTCTTTTTTTAATTTCAGCTTATTATGGGGGTACAAACTTTCAGGTTATATATATTGCCCAGCTTTGTCTAAGATCAGTTGGTTGCAAGTAGATGGTTTTATATCTCAGTTCTCTGTTCTGTTCCACTGGTCTATGTCTCTATTTCTGTACCAGTACCATGCTGTTTTGGTTATTATGGCCTTGTAGTATGGTATTGTGATATCTCCAGATTTGTTCTTTTTGCTTAAGATTGCTTTGGCTATTACGGCCCTTTTTTGGTTCCAAACTAAGCATAGAATTATTTTTTATAGATCTGTGAAGTATGACATTGGTAATTTGATGGGGATTGCATTGGATTTGTAAATTACTTTGGGTAGTATGGACATTTTAACAATGTTGATTCTACCTATCCATGTACCTAAAACACTTGTACCCCCTTAATATTTTTGAAATAAAAAAAATAAAGTAAAACCAAAGAAATAATATAGGACAGCCATTGAAAAAAACCCAGAAGAACAATGTTACAGACAGTGGGAATTACAAGTAAGATCCAGGGACAAGATGCAATAGAGAGAAGGAGACCCATGAAGGCCACATCCCTGAGTAAATGAGAGAATACAGGATCCAGCTTATAAGAAGAGACATTGCCAACATTTTAATATAAAGACATAAATAAATAAAAGAGGTGACTGTGGAGGTAAGTATATGTCTATTTGTTGATAAGAACATGAAGGAATTAGTTCCAGTCTACCATTTTCTACTTTCTTCCATGAGTTACAATGTGAATGGAAGATGAAGAGGTATAAGTGTATAAGTAAGGCGAAAGGTGAGAAAACAAAATAAAGTATAAAATAATTTTCCCAGAGTGTGGGAACAGGAATCAATTAAAAAGTATATAACAGAATTTTCAAGGCAGTCTTGAAAGCCCGTAGATAATTGCATACAACACAGATATGCATATTAATCACTCCTTCTGTAATTAATATACTTCATTCTCTTTGTTTGGCTTTCTACTTGGCAAAATCTCCAGATTTAACACATGTGGAAAAAACTGTGGAAATGACAAACAGAAAACAAAAACACAATGAAATTTAAACAAAGATATATACATTATGAGCAATGGTGTAAATAGTGCTAAATATAATTACATTAAAATTATTAAAATAACTGAAGTTGCAAATGGAATATGACTCATTTTAACATTATTTACCAAATGAAATAAACTAAAATGAATCTTTTCCTAAAATAACTTTTTAGAAAATGTTACCTTTTAAAATGTTTTAGATTTAAGACAAAATAAAACATATGGGCAGGTAGGAAATTTAACATAAAATGCAGAAGTCTTTGTACAGACTAAATATAGATATAGTAGCATGCCAGGCTTTAGATGAAATTTCTCTCTATATAACCTGTAATCATGCAGTATTTACCTTTTTAAATGTCTTATTTCTAAAGCACACATACTGTAACTAATTAAAATGCTAATTAACAAGGTTTTTGTGTTTCTTTAATGTTTACTTCCTCCATTTATTTTGTTGTTGTTGTTTTGTTTTCTTCAGTATTGTGTTGGTTGTTTTTTTAAATTTCAGAATATTATAGGGGTACAAATATTTTGGTTACATAAATTGCCTTTGTACCATCTGAGCCAAGGTTTTAAGTGTGTCCATTCCCCAGATAGTGTGCATTGTACCCATTAGGTGTGAATTTACCCATCTCCTCCTCCCCCTTCCCACCTGCTTGATTTCCAATGAATGTTATTTCCATATGTGCACATAAGTGTTGATCAATTAGTTCTAATTTAATGGTGAGTACATGTGGTGTTTGTTTTTCCATTCTTGTGATACTTCACTTATAAGAATGATCTCCAGTTCCATCCAGGTTAATACAAGAGGTATTAGTTCACCATTTTTTATGGCTGAGTAGTACTCCATGGTATACACATACCACATTTGAATAACCCACGCATGTATTGATGGTGACTTGGGTTGTTTACACATCTTTGCAATTGTGAATTGTGCTGCTATAAACATTCAAGTGCAGATGAATTTATTATAGAATGTCTTTTTTTCCTTTGGATAGATGCCTAGCAGTGGGATTGCTGAATCAAATGGTAGTTCTACTTTTAGTTCTTTGAGGTATCTCCATACTACTTTCCATAGAGGTTGTACTAGTTTGCAGTCCCACTAACACTGTATGAATGTTCCTATCTCTCCTCATCCACGCCAGCATTTGTTGTTTTGGGAATTTTTGATAAAAGCCATTCTCACTGAAGTTAAATGATATCTCATTGTGGTTTTGATTTGCATTCCCCTGATGGTTAGAGATGTTGAGTATTTTTTAATATGTTTGTTGGCCTTTAGTCTATCTCTACACACATCTATTACTGGGATCTCGAAAGAAAAGGCCACCTGACCATAAAATAAGGAGAAAAATTATGAAATGAAAATCAACACAACACTTTGAGCCACATAAAGCCATAAATTTGAACCAGTATTAAAATTCTAAACTTCTAAAAGATCTTAACAGGGTTGTAACCCCTATACTAGTAGCTTTAAGGTGCTAAAGTATTACATCAAAATCATCTCTGTGCTAGCAGTTTTCAAACTTCAGTGTACATCAGAATTACTTGGATATTTGTTGAAAAGGTGAATATCTGAGCTCCACTCCACAACTAAGGAATCAAAGTCTCTTTGGGAAGGCCCAGAAGTCTGCCTTTGTTTAAAGCTTCCCAGGTGGTTTTGAAGCAGGTGACTTTTGACCAAGCGTTAAAAAAATTTGCTTGTTATATTTCAGACTAATGACTTCATTTCCAAAAAATAACTTTTGTTGGTTAATCAAAATTTTGGGTTCTTGGTAATACTGTGCATTGGTTGTCCAATAAAACTTTAGTAATATTAATATGTAGCAGAATCATATAAATGTCTGGGAAATAAAGATCCCAACCCTGAATCTCCATATATTAATGCCCATCTTTTAATTACAGAGTGTCTGTCTTTATACTTTGCTATGTTGTGGTAAATATAGAAGTAGTTTTATTTGTTAAATGTATAGTTTAGCATCTACATATTCTATTCAGCTATTTTACATTTTAAGTATATTTTGGACAACTTAGGTATATAAATCATCATTTTCAATTGTATATTTTTTTGGAATATAAATACAGATCAGTTGTATCCAATGAAAAGTAAATATCCTAATTTAGAGGTACTGTAAGTAAAAAATATACACTGGATTTTAAAAGTTTATTATTAAGAAAGAATCTCATTAATATTTTTAATGTTGATTACCTGATGAAATGTTAATATTTGGATATATATGGCTAAATAACATATTTTATTAAAAGCAATTCACTTGTTTCTTTTTATTTTTTAAAGTGTAGATACTAGGACATTTAAAATTATATAGGAGGCATGCATTATATTTATATTGGACAGGGCTGCTTAGGTAAATTTGAATAAGTTGTTGCATATGGAAGTTATACCTAATTTGCCATGTATTTTTGCCATTACATTGTATATTGAACCAGAATAGAGTATCTTGCATTTAATAATTATTATTTGAATTACATATAGAAACTAAGGACTGTTATTTGCACACAGAGAGACCTGGAAGAAAAGGCTGATCTTTCAGAGTCATAGCAAAAGTGTAAGAGCTTACTAGCTTCCAGGAATATGATCTCAAAGAAATTAAATGACTGTGTCTACCAGCATCTGCTAGTTTTCCCCTGCCCCCAGAACACCAAAAGGAAAAGCAGACAGTAGCTGAAAGAATAAAACCATGATTCACTTAAAGCAACCTAATAATGTGAGGAAAAAATTTACAATGAACAACTGGAAATTGAACAGAAGGAAGGACTTTCTGAGAATTGGCCTTCTTTATGATATGGTACAAATAACTAAACTTCTGATACTTAAGAAGTTTTGAAAATAAAGCAGATAAACATGATCTTTCAGAAAGCTATGCAAAAAGACCAGAATTCTTCTTTACCAAAAATATCTTTATTCAACAATTTCAAAATTTCTCTGTAAAACAGAGATACAGCGGTTGGAGTTTTGCACTAAAAACATAGTTCTAAGTTAAATGTCACTTTGTCATCCATGGAAATCAATGACAAGTTAGAAATTCAATAAAACTTATGCTTTGGTAGAAAAATATGTGACTTTATATGATAAAAGCATTAATTCAAAACATTCAATGCCTGTATTGTACAAAATGCTTTAGAGAATAAAAAGGTAAGCTATACAAAATTATTTCCCTCTTTTGACAAGTAAATGTCTATTTTCAGAACATGGTTTCTCTAGATTTCATCCACATCACTCTTCACAATTTCCTGTCTTGGACAGCTGCTTCTTGTTCTGATCGTCCCAGGTTCTCTTCCTGGTTGGTTCTGTATTTCTGGTCCAGGTAATTGAAACGTTCCGTTAATAATCCATTTAACACTTCCCTCTGGTATACTGTTGAAGCACACCCATTCATATTCTCTGCTTGTGTTATTCTTCAGCTTCATACACATACCACATGAGTGAGAGGAGCTCCAACACTTAAGGTCGCCTATCAGTGTGGCTGGTTTGCCTAAATAGGAAGGGAACAAAAGAAGAATGAGGAAAGCCATGTCCAGTGTATTACATCAAATGAGAAATTCCTTGCCTATTACTCTCTGCTATGGTTTGAGTGTGTCCCCTCTGCAACTCATGTTCAAATTTGATTCCCAATACTCCAACGTTAGGAGGTGATGCCTAATGGGAGGTGTTTGCATGATGGGGCCATCATCTCATGGTGTGAGTGAGTTCTTGTTCTCTTGGCGATGGATTAGCTCCTGTGAAAGCAGACTGTTCTAAAGAGAGCTCAGCCTCTCAGGTCCCTCTTTGCACTTGCCCACTTCCCCTTCCACTTTATTCCACGAGTTGAAGCAGCATGAGACCCTCACCAAAGGGGCTGCCTGAATTTGGACCTCCAAGCCTCGAGAATTGTAAGCCTAATAAACTCTTTTCTTTATAAATTTTCCAGTCTCATGTATTTTGCTATAGCAACACAAAATGACTAAACTAACATACTCTCAAATTCCTATACCTCCATAAAATACAGAAGAAAATATTAATAACAGAAGTATTAATTTCAAAAATTAATACACTAGGGATGCAGATAGAAATGTATTATATATACTAGATAAATGTTAAGAAATCTAATTAAGAAATAGTTACTGTAATATCTGGAATTAAGATATAACCATCCTCTCCCTCCTTGACCCCTCTCTATTGAGTGATAGCTGAATAGAGTATGCAGTAAACTTGCTTCAAAAAAAAATAATGACTCACCTGTCAGGAAAAGCTAAAAACATGGATTTAGTACAGCATCTGGCAGATATTTATTAATTACGCCAACTAAAACAGATGGGCAGTCAAGCTTTAAAATCTGTTTTTTTATGGCCTAGAATGACAATGAATAATAGGTCAAATATTACACTGGTGATTGATCATCATTCCAGAAGAATAAAGTGGGCGTTTTAAAATTTTCTTTGTTTGAATAGTTTTTCTCTCTCCAAAAGATTATAGATTGGTTTATATATTTCCTTATTTACATGATAAAGTATCATTTTGAAAAACTGGTCATGATATTTTTATCCTTTTTTCTAAAGAGCAGTGAAAAAAAAGCAGAAATTAAAGAGAAATATTATATGTCATAATTCATATCTTATAATCCCAATCCTCCAATTCTGTCTACAGATCAAAGGACTATAGAATAAACATGAAATCACTTTTCATAATATGAGTAAGGAAAGTGTATACGTGTTACAAACACACACACACAATAGGTTCTGTTCTATGACATAGGGCATCACCCTCAGAAATATTAACTCCTTGCAAGGATTTAGTATTTAAACTCTTTAATTCCATTGGTATTCCTTGACTTCTATTCCTGGTGGCTCAGCCTCTGACTCAGACTACACTCACTTTTTGAAACATCCAAATGTCATGGCAATTTATCCACCATCTTTGTAATCTTTAATGACATGATTCCTTGTTTTTTTATGAATTCAACTGGATTTTTCACTAATGTGCAATGGTTCCACATAAATGTGCAATGATCCCACTGCTACCTCCAAAATGTTGCAAAAGTTATGTCCTTTCCATTATAGTGATAACAATAAATGAGAGCCAGTTACTTTAAGGAGGTTGCTAAACAAAGATTAGGCTTCTTAATTTGGGGAATCCCAAAGCCTTATATTTGCTAGATTTTCATAATCCAATCTCTGACACTAGTGAATATAGGATTGATTTTGGAAAGGTTATAAACAGAAAAATTTTATAGATTAATAAAATCTCTGAGTTGAATGGTTCTCAGTCTGTTAAATTTTCTGCATGGTTTTTGAAAATGTCTTCAGAATTCCATTTCTAATAATTTAATCCAGTATTTATTTTACTTCTTCTACTTGCAGAGTATTGTGTTGGTTATGTTAATGAACAGGGAAAACAGAAGCCCTGTCTCTGAGTAGCTTGTCATGCAGACTGGAAAGCAGAATAGAAATACATAGTGAGGTTTCCAAGATAAATGCAAGTGGCAATTTTGTGGGATAGATTCCCACTACTTCCTTTCCTCCATATATTCCATCTTTATTTTTATCAGTTAATTTACATGAGAACTTTCAGTAGTTTTGTCTATGAAGAAAGGTAAAGCTAAGAAGCAAGGGAAGTTTTGCCCATAAAATTCACAGGGAAGAGACAGGAGAAGGGAGAAGAGGAAGATACACCATCAATTCCTGGAAGGAACATTTTTGAACCCTTGTAGGAAATGACATTAAAGATAGAAGTCCCAGATGATTTTCCACAAAATATTATATGGGACTTAAAGTATAAAATAATGGTATCTCGGGGGTGCAAATAATGAAATTTGACATGCAGTTGGAGATATGAGACCATTTTTTTCTTTCTATTCTTTTCTAGACACCTCTGCAGTTTTTACCTGCTCAGATCTCAAAGACTCCATCACAGAAAACCCCTGTGCTTGACAGAACAGCAGGAAAAGTACAATGCCCATTAAGAGGTGTTCTCATGGTCATGGTATGTGTGTTGATGCACCACTCTCAAGTGGCTAGTGCAGAAAAATGTGAGCAATCTTGGTCCCAAGCACATTACACCATTCTTGGGGTCTCCAAAATAACAAAGATACAGGGGTGTGGTGCCAAAGTCCTGCAGTGATATATGTAATACATCACTGAGCTAATGAGCTATTAAAATTCACAGATGAAATTCTGAAACACCTAGATTGAAAAGTTCTGAAACAATGAAGAACAATTTAGGATGGAATATAGTTAAGCACAAAATTGTGTGGTAGAGACGTCATATGGTATAAAATAGAGACAACTGAAGGCTGAAAGAGTCAGTAAAAGTTTATTAAAGTTTTGGGAATAACAAGGAACCTTGAAGGATGGTTGTATTAAGCTAATGTGATGGTATTTGGAGGTGGAGCCTTTGGGACATAATTAAGTTTATATGAGGTAAAAGTTTATGTGAGGGTAAAAGAACCCCCATGATGGCATTAGTGCTCTTATAAGAAGAGGAAGAGATGTAAGAGCTCTCTCTTTCCCTCCAGCTGCATGCACAGGGGAAAGGCTATCTGAGCACATAGTAAGAAGACAACCATCTAAAAGCAAAAAAAGGGCTGTTACCAAGAATCAAATCTTCCAGCACCTGATCTTGAATTTCCTAGCCTCTATAGTTGTATAAATTGTAGAATAAATAAATTTCTGTTGCTTAAGCAACCCAGTGTATGGTGTTTTGTTATAGCAGCCCCAGCTGACTAAGACAGATAAGGTAGGTGTGGTTACTGTATTAGAGGGCAGCAGAGGCCAAGTAACAATCAGAATATTCTAACTGATGCAGACCTATGGCATCGGCTAGTGGGTCGTGGTGTTCCTAGACCTGAAATAAATAAGAATCCTACTAAACTCTTACTTGATCTATATAAGCAGAAAAGTTCTAGGTCAAGTGAATAAAAGTTTAACCTGAATGATAAAAACAAAGAGTCATGACCTCTCAGTCAATTCCCAGACTTGAGCTAATTTATAGACTCAGAACTCCTTGAATGAAGGCATGGTCAAGTCCCCTGAGGAAGGACCCTGGAACACTGCCAAAAATTTATGCTGTTAGTCTTTCTCCCAGCCACCCCCCAGAGGTATCTATGATCTTTTACCATGGTCACTGTGCATTTGGGAAAAGAAAATAATCAGACTTTTCAGAGACTACTGGACACTGGCTCTGAACCTACACTAATTCCAGGAGATCCAAAACTTCAGTGCCATCCATCAGTCAGAATAGGGGCTATGGAAGTCAGGATCAATGGAGTTTTAGCTCATGGTGGGCTCAGTGGGCTTCTTGACCCCATCCTATGGTTATTTCCTCAGTTCTAGAATGCATAATTGGAATAGATATACTCAGCAGCTGGCAGAATCCTACATTGGTTCCCTGCCCTGTGGGGTAAGGGCATTATGGTGAGAAAGGTCAAGTGGAAACCACTAGAACTGCTTCTCCCTGAGCAAATAGTAATCCAAAAACAATACTGCATTCCTGGAGGGATTGTAGAGATGAGTGCCATCGTCAAGGACATGAAAGATGCAGGGTGGTAATTCCCACCACATCCCCATTCAACTCACCTTTTGGCTTGTGCAGAAGACAGACGGATCTTGGAGAATGACAGTGGGTTATTGTAAGCTTAACCAGGTGGTGACTCCAATTACAGCTGCTATGCCAGATGTTCTTTTATTGCTTGAACAAATTAACACATTCCCTTGGTACCTGGTATACAGCTATTGATCTGACAAGTGCTTTTTTCTTCCTACCTGTTAAGACAGATCACCAGAAGCAGTTTGCTTTTGGCTGGCAGGACCATAAATACACATTCACTATCCAACCTCGGGGGTGTATCAACCTTCCATCCCTATGTCACAATTTAGTTTTTAGGGGTCTTAATCCCCTCTCTCATCCACAAGATATCATACTGGTCCATTATATTGATACCATTATGCTGATTGGACCTAGTGTGTAGGAAGTAGTAGCTGCTCTTGACTTACTGGCCAAACATTTGTGTGTCAGAGGGTGGGAAATAAAACCAACAAAAATTCAGGGGCCTTCTCTCAGTGAAATTTCTAGGGGTCCAGTGATGTCTAGTGCATATCAAGACATACTTTTTAAGGTGAAGGATAAACTATTGTCCTCTGTCCCTTCCTACAACCAAAAAGAATCACAATACATAGTGGGCCTCTTTGGATTTTGGAGGAAACATATTTCTCATGGGGGTGTGTTACTCCAGCCTATTCGCTGAGTGACTCAAAAGCTGCTAGTTTCGAGGGGTACCCAAAATAAGCTAAGGCTCTGCAACAGATTCAGGCTGCTGTGCAAACTGCTTTGCCATTTAAGCCATAATATTCAGAAGAGACAATGGTGCTTAAAGTATTAATATCAGTGTGAGATAGAAATACTATTTGGAACCTTTGGCAGGCCCCATAGGTGAATTGTAGCTCAGGCACATAGGATTTTGGAACAAAATCCTGCCATCCTTTGTTGACAACTACTCACTTTTTTAAAAACAGCTCTTGGCCTTCTGTCCAAGTCTTAGTAGAGACCGAATGCTTAATTATGGACCACCAATTACCATATAACCTGAGCTGCCCATCATGAGCTGAGTGTTATCTGACCCACCTAGCCATGAAGTTGGACATACACAGCTACACTCCATCATCAAATGGAAGTTGTATATACATGATGAGGCCTGAGCAGGTCCTTAAGGCACATGTAAGTTACATGAAGATGTTCCCCAAATGTGCATGGTCCTCACTCCTGCTACACTGACTTCTCTCTCCCAGCTTGCCCCTACAATCAGTTGGGAATCTATCTACAATCAGTTTACAAAACAAAAAAAAGACTCAGGTCTTCTTTATGGTTGGTTCTGCATGATATAAAGGCACCACCCAAAAGCTGCAGCACTACAGCCCCTTTCTGGGACATCCCTAAAGGTCAGTGGTGCAGGGAGATTTTCCCAATGGGCAGAATGTTGATAAGTGCATATCCTTTCCTTGAAAGGAGAAATGGCCAGACAGGTGATTATATAGAAATTTATGGACTGTGACCAACAATCTGACTGGATAGACAGGGACTTAGAAGGAACATGATTGGAAAACCAGTGACAAGAAAATTTGAGAAAGAAGTATGTGGGTAGACCTCTCTGTATGGGCAAAAATGTGAAGATATTTATGTCTTATGTGAATGCTCACCAGAAGGTGAGCTCACTAACGAGGATTTTAATAATCAAGTGGATGGGATGACCCATTCTTTGGATACTGACCTCTTCCCCAGCAACCCCTGTCATTCCCTAATGGTCTCATGAGCAAAGTGGCTGTGGTGGCAGAGATGGAGGTTATGCATGGGCTCAGCAGCATGGACTTCTGCTCACCAAGGCCAAATTGGCTAGGGCCACTGCTAAGTACCCCATCTGCCTGCAGCAGAGACCAACAGTGAATAGCAGATACGGCACTATTCCCCAGGGTGATCAGCCAGCTAGTAAGAATGCCTTACCCATTGTTATGATATTCTACACAGCATTGCTTCTGGCCAAGACAATCACTTCACAGCAAATGTAATGTGGAAATGATCCCATGCTCATGGAATTCACTTGTCTTACCGTATTCCCCACCATTCTAAAGCAGCTGGATTGAAAGAACAGTGGAATGGTCTTTTGAAGACTCATTTATGGCACCAGCTAGGTGACAGCACCCTGCAAGGCAGGAATAAAATTCTCCACAAGGTTGTGTGTGCTCAGAATCAGTGTCCAGTAAATAGTGTTGTTTCTCCCATAGATAGGATTTACAGGTCCAGGAATCCAGAGATGGAAATGTGAGTAGCACAACTCAGTATTGGCCTTCGTGATCTGCTAGCAAAAGTTTTGCTTCCTTTCCCCACAACCATATACTCTGCTGACCTAGAGGTCTTACTTCCAAAGGAAGAAAGGCTTCACTAGGAAACACAGCCGTGATCCCATTGAACTGGAAGTTAAGACTGTCACCCAGCCACTCTGGGATCCTCAGGCCTCTGAATCAATAGGAAAACAAGGAATTATTGTGCTGGCTGGGCTGATTGATCCTGACTACCAAGAGGAAAGTAGACTACTACTCCACAATGGAGGTAACAGGAATACAGGAGATCTCTTAGAGTATCTTTTTGTATTACCATGCCCTGTGATTAAGGTCAATGGAAAACTACAATAACCCAATCCAGACAGGACTACAAACTGTGCAGATTTTTCAGGAATAAACGTTTGGGTCACCCTACAAGATAAATAACCACATCTGGCTGAGGTGCTTGCTGAAAGCAAAGGGAATATAGAATGGGTAATGCAAGAAGATAATTAGCCAAGTTGACAAGGGGTAACTTGTGCCTGTTAATTTTATGTATCAACTTGACAGGGCCATGGGGTGCCCAGATATTTAGTCAAACATTATTCTAGGCATTTCTGTAAGGATATTTTTGGGTAAAATGAACATTTAAATTAATAGACTAAGTAAAGCAGATTGCGCTCCATAATTTTACTGGGTCTCATCCAATCATTTGTAGACCTGAATAGAACAAAAATGCTGACTCACTCCTGAATTAGAAAGAATTCTTTCTGCCTGACAGCCTTTGAACTAGGACATTGGCTTCTTTCCTGCCTTCAAACTGAAACTACACTGCCTGCTCTCCTAGATCTCCAGCTTGCCAACTCACCCTGTGGGTATTAGGACTTGTCAAGCTACATAAATGCATAAGCTAATTCTCTGGAGAACCCTGACAAGTACAGCAGAGAAGAGAAATGCCTTTACCTTCCATCTCTGGTCCCTCATTGGTCAAGAGTTGCCCCAAGAAGTGTTAACTTACTTTCAATTTCAAGTTCGCATATGCATGAGTGCCAATTGGGTTCCCACAGCAGTTTAAAGTCACAGAAGGAATTGGAAAGTCCTTAAAACAGAAAGTGAAAAATGCTCAGTGAATTTGAAGTAAGATGCCTCCAGACAGAACTGCATAAATTTGGTTGTCACAAGGATGGCTGGTATAAAAAGATAGGCTGAGCAGGTATGAGACAGGGCCCATCCACCTCATGTACCACTCAGGTAGACTCATGCCCTCCATTAAGTCCAATCCAGCACAGAAATCTCCAGGCGGTGTCCTGCCAATATCTCTACAAAAGACTTAATATTAGAAGGAGAAAGCTACAGTTCCTGCTAGGGCAACTAGTCCTTATACCACAATTAATATTACTCACCTTCCTGCTCCACCACACATGCTAACTTTGCTTCACTAAGAGTCCACTGAAATAAAGTCTAGACTAAAGTTGCTGCAACTGTTCATTTACTGTTCCTACTGAGCATGGAATAACCAAGAGATGTACCAGCAAACTTTCTGAGTTCCACCTGTACTACTTTTTATCTGAAGTGTTATTTGGTTCTTTATAATGATCAGCATAAATTACCCAGCATAAATTACCCCACTGATATAGTCATTGCTTTCTTTGCCAAGCATGTCAACAGAACTTCTTCTATGTAGCTTTATCTTTCACTTTCCCTCACCCAAAGAAAAGTTTTACTCTTCCATTTGTCCCCTGGTCACTAATATTCCCACTCAAGTTGTGCTGCAATCTGACCTTTGTTATTGGTCTAGAAGCAATAAAATGAGATCAGATCTTAAAAAGATGAAGCATTACCTTGCAAGAAATCATCCTCAGGCAGTCTTTAAAGGACCTCCAAGTGAGGGTAGGCTACAGAGAACGAGCTGCTTCTGCCATCCTTAATGGTCCAAGAGTATCTGGAAGTTCAGTATTTTCTGACTTGTCTACCCAAATGTTGCCATTTCAGGTTATATGGCCCCACTCCGTTTTTATTAAGGCCCTGTCTTTAACACAGGAGACCTGCCACGTCTGTACATGGCAGCTCTGCTATCGTTACAATTTGATCTTGGGCCTGGTTTTCATAACAGTATGCCTTGTGCATGCATAAAATAAGAATCTAGCACCACCCACCACAGAGGCCTTTTTTCATTCCATACGTTGAGTTGATAGTTAGCTAATTTGAGCTTCTCATTTTATTTTTTTCAGGTACTTAAAGCCATTAATAAAAATCAACTAACTCCACCATATTTATAATTACCATTGCCCTAGCCCCCCATTGTATAAGTGTCACCAATACATAAGGCAGTGCTTGGTGTTCTTCCTGTATTTTATCAAAACCCACCACCAATGAAAGTGTAACTATGATGATGTGAGTAATCATCACTCACATTCACACTGCTAGCATTAGGTCCTCATTACTGACTGATAGGTGATACGATTTATTTTCTTAATTATTATTTTTAATTATTATGAGTATATAATAGTTGTATATCTTTATAGGGTTCATGTGAAGTTTTGATGGAAGCATATAATATAAATTACTCAAATCAGGGTAATTGGGGTATCCATCAGCTCAAACATTTATCATTTCTTTAGGAACATTGTTAGGAACATTTTAATTCCACTCTTAGTTATTTTAAACTATTCCCTAACTTATTGTTGATTATAGTCACTTTGTTGTGCTATCAAATATTGTTTGTTCTATTCAACAACCTAACTATATTTTTGCACCCATTAACCATCCCCACTTTATCCCCCATCCCCACTACACTTCCTAGCCTCTGGTAACCATCATTCTATTCTGTCTCCAGGAGGTCAATTATTTTTAATATTTAGCTCCCACATATGAGTGAGAACATGCAAGGTTTTTCTTTCTGTGCCTGGCTTATTTCACTTAACATAATGTTCTTCAGTCCATCCATGTTGTTGCAAATGGCAGGATTTCATTCTTTTTGTGGCTATGTAATATTCCATTATATATGTAGCATGATTTCTTTATCCATTCATCTGTTGTTAATGGAAATTTATGTTGATTGCAAATCTTGGCTACTGTGAATAATGCTGTAATAAACATGGGTGTGCAGATATCCTTTCACCGTACTGAATTTCCCTCCTTTGGATATATAACCAGCAGTAGGACTGCGGGGTCACGTGGTATTAAGAGTGCTATTTTTAGTTTTTTGAGGAAGCTCCATACTGTTCTCCATAGTAGTTGCACTAATTTACATTTCTACCAACAG
This sequence comes from Lemur catta, assembly GCF_020740605.2. Taxonomy (NCBI): domain Eukaryota; kingdom Metazoa; phylum Chordata; class Mammalia; order Primates; family Lemuridae; genus Lemur; species Lemur catta. The sequence continues at coordinate 60,959,485 of NC_059128.1, read as the reverse complement.
TGTATGAGGTTTCCCTTTCTCCACATCCTCACAAGCATTCATTATTGCCTGTCTTTTTGATAAACCATTTTAACTGGGATGAGATGATATCTCATTGTAGTTTTGATTTGCATTTCTCTGATGATTAATGTTGAACACTTTTTCATATACCTGTTGGCCATTTTTATGTCTTCTTTTGAGAAATGATTATTCAGATCCTTCGCCCTTTGGTCTATGTTTCTGATTTTATGTCAATACCATGCTGTTTTGTTTGCTATGGCTCTGTAGTATAATTTGAAGTCAGGTAATGTGATTCCTCCAGTTTTATTCTTTTTGCTCAGGATGGCTTTGGCTATTCTGGGTCTTCTGTGGTTCCATATAAATTTTAGGATTATTTTTTCTATTTTTGAGAAGAATGTCATTGGCATTTTGATGGGGATTGCATTGAATCTGTAGACTGCTCTGGGTAGTATGAACATTTTAACATTATTGATTCTTCCGGTCCATGAGCATGGAATATCTTTCCATTTTTCAGTCCTCCTTAATTTCTTTCATTAATGTTTTATAGTTTTCATTATAGAGCTCTTTCACTTCTTTGGTTAAGTTTATTACTAGGTATCTTATTTTATTTGTAGCTATTGTAAATGGGATTATTTTCTTGATTTCTTTTAAAAATTGTTTACTGTTGGCATATAGAAATCTGACTGATTTTTTATGTTCATTTTGCATCTTGTGACTTTACTGAGTTTGTTTATTAGTTCTAATAATTTTTTTGTGCAGTCTTTAGGTTTCTCTAGATATAAGATCATATCATCTGCAAACAAGGATAATTTGACTTCTTCCTTTGCAATTTGGATGCCCTTTGTTTATTTCTCTAGTCTCATTGCTCTAGCTACAACTTCCAGTACTATGTTGAATAACAGTGGTGAAAGGGGGCATCCTTGTCTTGTTCGAGATCTTCGAGGAAAGGCTTTCAGTTTTTCCCCATTCAGTATGATACTAGCTATCTTATATGGTGTCTATTGTGATGAGGAAAGTTCCTTCAATACCCAGTTTTTTGAGTGTTTTTATCATGAAGTGATGTTGAATTTTATCAAATGCTTTTCCAGCATCAGTAGAAATGATCATACGGTTTTGTCATTCATTCTGTTGAGAGGATGTATCATATTGATTGATTTGTGTATATTAAACCAAACTTGCATTGCTGAGATGAATCCCATTTGATCATGATGAATAATCTTTTTAATATGTTGTTGAATTTGGTTTGCTAGTATTTTGTTGAGGATTTTTTTGCGTCTATGTCCATCAGAGAAATTGGCCTATTGCTTTCTTTGTTGTTGTTGTGTCTTTGTGTGGTTTTGGTATCAGGGTGGTACAGGCCTCATAGAATGAGTTTGGGAACACTCTCTCCTCCTAGATTTTTAAAAATATTTTAATCAGGGTTGGTATTAGTTCTTTGAATACTTGGTAGAATTAATCAGTAAAGCCGTCAGGTTCTGGGCTTTACTTTGATGGGAAACTTTTGATTATTGCTTCTATCTTGTTACTTGCTATTGGTTTTTCAGGTTTTGAATCTCTTCCTGGTTCAAGCTTGGTAAGTTGTACATGTCTAGGAAGTTATCCATTTCTTCTAAATTTTCCAATTTATTGGCATGCAGTTGCTCGTAGTAGTCTTTAATGATCCTTTGGATTTCTGCAGTATCAGTTGTAATATCTCCTTTTCCATCTCTAATTTTTGTGTTTGAATCTTCTTTTTTTTCTCACTTAGTCTAGCTAAAGTTGTGTTAATTTTGTTTATTTTTTTAAAAAAACTTTTCATTTCATTGATCTTTTGTATTTTGGGGAGGTCTCAATTTCATTTATTTCTGCTCTGCTCTTTATTGTGTGTCTTTTCTTCTACTAATTTTGGATTGGGTTTGCTTTTGCTCTTGTTTTTCTGGTTCTTTGAGACCTATCATTACATTGTTTATTTGAAGCTTTTCTACTTTTTTTTTTTTTTGAGACAGAGTCTCACTTTGTTGCCTGGACTAGGGTGCAGTGGCATCAGCCTAGCTCACAGCAACCTCAAACTCCTGGGCTCAAGCAATCCTTCTGCCTCAGCTTCCCAAGTAGCTGGGACTACAGGCATGCACCACCATGCCTGGCTAATTTTTTCTACATATTTTTAGTTGTCCAGCTAATTTCTTTCTATTTTTAATAGAGATGGAGTCTCACTCTTGCTCAGGCTGTTTTTTGATCAGACCCTTATTGCTATAAACTTTCCTCTTTGTGTTGCTTTTTCTGTATCCCATGGTTTTGATATGCTGTATTTTCATTTTCATCTTTTTTGAGAAACTTTGTAATTTACTTCTTAATCTCTTCATTGATCCACTGGTCATTCAGGAACATATTGATAAATTTCCATGTGTTTGTATAGTTTCCTATGTTCCTCTTGTTATTGATTTCTGGTTTTATTCCATTATGGTAAGAGAAAACACTAGATATGACTTTAATTTTTTTGAAATTTTTAAGACTTTTTTATGACTTAACATATGGTCTATCCTTGAGAATGATGCATGAGCTGAGGAGAAGAATGTACATTCTGCAGCTGTTGGATGAACCATTCTATAAATATCAGGTCCATTTGGTCTATAGCACAGATTAAGTCCAAAGTTTCTTTGTTGATTTTCTATCTGGATGGTGTGTCCATTGCTGAAAGTGGAGTGTTGAGGTCTTCAATGATTATTGCACTGGGGCCTATCTCACTCTTTAGTTCTGATAATATTTGCTTTATATATGTGGGTGCTCCAGTGTTGGGTGCATATAAATTTAGAATTGTTATATCCTCTTGCTGAATTGGCCCCTTTATGATTATATAATGATCTTCTTTGTCTCTTTTTACAGTTTTTGTCTGGAAACCTGTTTTATCTGATGGAAACATAGCTACTCCTGCTCTTTTTTGGTTTCCATTTGCATGGGGTATCTTTCTCCATTCCATTATTTTCAGTCTATCTGTGTCTTTATAGTTGAAGTAAGTTTTTGCAGACAACGTATAGTTGGATCTTGTTTTTTTATCCATTCAGACACTCTACGTCTTTTGATTGGAGAGTTTAGTTTAGTCCATTCACATTCAATGTTATTATTGATAGGTAAGGACAAACTACTGCCATATTGTTACTTGATTTCTGATTGTTTTGTGGCCCTCTCTTTGTTTCTTCCTTCATGTCTTCCTTTGCAAAAAGTGATCTTCTCTGGTGATGTGTTATAATTTCTTGCTTTTTATTTTTTGTGTATGTTTTGTAGGATTTTTGATTTGAAGTTAACTTGAGTCTTGCAAAAACATTGTATAACCAATTATTTTAAATGTATGACAACTCTGCTTATAAAAAATTAAACGAGCAAAGAGAAATCTAACAAAAACTATACCCTTTAACTCCACTTTCCCCCTTTTTTAACTTTTTGTTGTTTCCATCCATATCTTTATCTCTCAAAAAGTTGTAGTTATTTTTGATAGGTTTATCTTTTAGTCTTCCTACTCAAGATATAAGTGGTTTATACACTGCAATTACAGCAATAGAATATTCTGTATTTGGGTCCGTAATATTACCAGTGAGTTGTATACCTACAGGTGATTTCTTATTGTTCATTAACATCCTTTTCTTTCAGATCGAAGAACTCCTTTTAGCATTTCTTGTAGGACAGATCTGGTGTTGATGAAATCTCTCAGCTTTTGTTGGTCTTGGAAAGTCTTTATTCCTCCTTCATGTTTGAAGGATATTTTTGCAGGATATGGTAGTCTTGGATTAAGATTTTTATCCTGCAGCACTTTGAATATGTCATGTCACTCTCTCTCAGCCTGTTGCCAGACATATTGCAGCTCCTTTATATGTTACTTTTTTCTTTCTTCTTGCTTCTATCAGGGCCTTTTCTTTATCTGTGACCTTTGGGAACTTGATTATTAAGTGCCTTTAGGTAGTCTTGTTTGGGTTAAATCTGCTGTGTTCTGTGACCCTCTTGTACCTGGATATTGGTATCTTTCGCTAGGTTTGGAAAGTTCTGTGTTATTATTTCTTTCAGTAAACTTTCTACCTAATCTCTTTCTACCTCCTCTTTAAGGCCAATAACTTTTAGATTTGTCCTTTTGAAGCTATTTTCTAGATCTTGTAGGTGTGCTTCATTCTTTTTATTCTTTTTTCTCTTCTGACTCTGTGTTTTAAAATAGCCTATCTTCAAGGTCACTAATTCTTTCTTCTACTTGGTCAATTCTGCTGTTGAGAAACTCTGATGCATTTCTCAGTTTGTTAGCTGGATTCTTTAGCTCCAGAATTTCTACTTGATTTTTTTTCATATTATTATTCTAATCTCTTTGTTAAATTTCTCTAATAGGCTTCTGAATTCCTTCTCTGTGTTGTCTTGAAGTTCACTGAGCTTCTTTAGGACAGCTATTTTCATTTATATTTATTTATTTATTTATTTAATTTTGAGACAGAGAATCGCTCTGTTGCCCGGGCTAGAGTGAGTGCCATGGCGTCAGCCTAGCTCACAGCAACCTCAAACTCCTGGGCTTAAGCGATCCTACTGCCTCAGCCTCCCGAGTAGCTGGGACTACAGGCATGTGCCACCATGCCCGGCTAATTTTTTCTATATATATTTTTAGTTGGCCAGATAATTTGTTTCTATTTTTAGTAGAGATGGGGTCTCGCTCTTGCTCAGGCTGGTCTCGAACTCTTGACCTTGAGCTATCCGCCCGCCTCGGCCTCCCAGAGTGCTAGGATTACAGGCATGAGCCACCGCACCCGGCCTAGGACAGCTATTTTCAATTCTTTATCTGAAAGGTAACATATCTCTATCACTGCAGGATTGGTCACTGATACCTTATTTTCCTTATTTGGTTCATTTGGTGAGGGCATGTTTTCCTGGATGTTCTTGATGCTTGTGGATATTCATCAATGTCTGTGCATTGAAGAGTTAGGTATTTATTTTAATCTTCTCAGGCTGGGCTTGTTTGAACCTGTCCTTCTTGAGAAGGCTTTCCAGGTATTCAAAGATAATTGAGTGCTGTGATCTAAGTCTTTGGCCCCTGCAGTCATATCAGCTCTGGGGGCACCCCAAACCAGTAATGTTGTGACTCTTGCAGACTCCTGGTAGTACCACCTTGGTGGACTTGGGTAAGACAAAGGAGAATTCCTTGGGTAACCAGGCAACATCTCTCACTCTCTTCCCTCACTGTCTCTACTGGGCTGCTGGAGTTGGGGAAGAAGTGATGTGGGCACTCCCTCATGGCCACCAGCGCCAGGTCACACATGAAGACAGCCTAGTCTCACCCAAAGCCTGTGGTGACTGTTGCATGGCTACCTCTGATGTTCATTCAAAGCCCAAGGGCTCTTTAGTCAACAGGTGGTGAATCCTGCCAGGACTGGGTCCTTCCTTTCAGGGCAGTATGTTTCCTTTTGGCTCAGGCTGGGTCCAGAAATGCCATCCAGGAACTAAGGTCTGGACTCAGGGGCTTCAGGAGTCTGTTTGGTACTTTTACTTTACTGTGGCTGAGCTGGTACCCAAGTTACAAAACAATGTCCTCTGAGCTCTTTCCTTTACTTTCCCCAAGTGGAAGAAGACTCTCTCTGAACTGCACTGTCTGGCACTGGGGGAGGGGTGACAAAGACAATAGCTTGTCTGCCACTGCTGGTGTCTCACTGGATCACATGTAGCCCAAGTTCACTAGCTCCAAACCAGCACAGCTGCAGGAACTGCTTAAGGATTGCAGCGTTTGTGGCCTGAATGCTTTACAAATTTAGTCCAAGGCCCTAGGCTGCCTTTTGTCAGCCAGTGGTGGAGCTAGCTTGAACTTGGGTTTTGAAGGAGAGGATTTGCCTCTGGCTGGGCTAGTCTAAATGGCCCCTCCATGGGCACTGGCAGAATTAGATCATGTGCTGTGTTCCCCTGTGCCAGGGCAGACCTGAGTTTCAGTGCAAAGCACCACAATCATTTCACTCTCCTTCCCCTCCCCTGGCCCACACTTTCTCTCCCTACCTGGCAAGCTGGCAAAGCACTGCTGGGGGATGGCGGAGGTTTGGCATAGGCAGTGAAAGACTGTCTTTTCTGCCCTCTTCAGTGCCCCTGCCCCTTTCCTTTATATAATGTTAAAACCAGGTAGTATGATCGCTCACCTGATTTTTGGTTCTTCTGAAGGTGCTTGCTTGCAGGCATAGTTGTTCAATTTGGTGTTTGTGCAGAGGGAGGATCGCTGGAGGTTTCCATTTGGCCATCTCACTCTCTGACTCAGTTTCAAGATTTTTCCCTGAGGGTCTGCTTTCCAGGAACCCTGCAGCATCATAAATCTTAGCCTAGGTTCCCCTCAAAAAAACAGATCCAGAGACAACGATTAAGAATACTTATTTCATTTTGGGAAGTAATCTCAGGGGAGAGATGTAGTGTCTGAGAAAGGTGAAAGAGGGGAAAAAAGGGAAAATCAATTTAAGGGTGTGTTATCAAGCTAGTTGGTATTACTCTGATCAACTTCACTTTGTCCTTGTATAGGGAACCAAGGAGAACGTGCCTCAGAATTGTCCACCAGGGACAGGAGAGGGAAGCATTTATCCAGAGGCTCCTTTTCTCCAGTGGACAAGGAAGTCCTATGGATATTTATCTATGTGCATTTTCAGGTTGGTACAGGAGTGAGTGCTGGTCAGGTTCCTGTAGGTGTTCTCATGCAACATAAAGGCCCTGGGACAGAAAGCAAGAGGCATGAAATATAGTTGAGGCAATGTGCTGGCAGGTTATATCTGTACAAATTTCATTGTTGAAATAATGGATGGAATAATGGAAGCTGAGAGAATGTGAGCTAGGGCACAAGAGTTGTCTGACGCAGTGATAACCAAATGCAGGAAAATTGATACTAAGCCAATTAAGAAATTCTTATAAATCAATAACAGAAACAACAAAGAGAAAACTCCCATACGATATTGAACAAAAGTTATGAAAAATCTATTTGCAGAAAGTGAAACCCAGAAAGAAACCATATAAGAAAATGATCCAAGGCATTACAGAGAAATGATAAATGCTAATTAAGACACAATAAAGTGTCACTTAATACCTAAAACACTGGCAAAATGAAAATGTTGACTATGAAGAGTGATGCTGGTGATGTGGGAATGGAGTAACCGTTGTGCTCTGCTGGTGAGCACATAGCTTGTTGCAATCACCATGAAGAGTAGCTGACACTACGTAGATGAGTAAGTGTCTGTATACCCTAGATCCTGGCAACTGCACTCCTGGAGCCATTAATATATTCCAAGGAATTCCCAGACCAAGTTAAAGAGATACGGCCAAGGAGGTTCTCTGTAGTTTACTTGTTGTACTGGGGAGTTGTAAGCACCCTAGGTTTCCAGCACTGGGAAAATAGGTAAATTGTGATTAATACCCTATATGGTATTAATTAGCAGGAGAAAGCAACAGATTAAAGTGTGTATAATGTAATATAGACCATAAAAACAGAGTACTTGGTCACAGAAGGTAGGAAATCAACATAATGCCATTTAGATAAATTAAATACGTACAAACATACATTTTTGGAAGAACACATACAAAAATAGATACACATAAAACATATAAGAATGACTGCTGAGGAATAAAGTGGGAGTAAAGTATAGGGACAAAAGAGAATAAATAATTTAATTGAAAAAGAGGAGTGCTTTGCATATATCAATAATGATTATAATATGCCATGAAGTAAGGAGTATGATTTACTTAACCAATGAACATGATGCTCAAACATAAACTCAAAAGTTTTAAATTACAAATAAAAATGAATGAGCAAAGTTGGAAAAAATGACAAACAATATTTCTGTGATAAACACTCTTCAACATAGAAGTTTCAGCAGTGTGACAGTATCTGAAGCATAATCAAAAGTGGTATAAGACAATGAATATCATAAAATGGAGAACATGGATCATTTAATACAAAAGTTTGACAGTGAAAGAATGGAAACATTTTAGATTGTAGATAAATAAAAATATTTCAAGTGAAAATATTTTTTAATCTGTTTCCTTTTTTTGAAGTATGTTTGAGGGCAGAAAACATGAAACCAAATGAGAATAAAGACTGAGTGCGCTTAGAATTGGTAAGTATTGAGAGAAAATTTCTTGGAACTTATCTTTACTGTGTGCGTCTTCCACAGTAAGATGTCTCTGCTACAGCACACCACTGAGGTTACCCCTTTGTAGGCAGAAACCCTTGCTCAGGATGCCTCCATGCCCCATCCCCATCGACTTACCAGTCAAACCTACCATGCCTATGCCGAAGATTACTGACTTGTTCATATTTGAAAACATAAACTGGCTTTTAGTTACTATTAAACTAACCTTTTATTTTATTTTATTATTTTACTTTTTTGCTTTTCTGTGTTTTGAGACAGGGTTTCACTGTGTATCCCAGGCTGGAGTGCAGTGGTGCAATCATAGCTCACTGTAACCTCCATCTCCTGGGCACATGCAATCCTCCCACCTTAGCCTCCCTAGGAGCTGGGACTATAGGCCTGCACACCACCATGCCCAGCTAATTTCTTTTCTTTCTTTTTTTTTTTTTTTTGGTAGAGACCGGGTCTCACCATGTTGCCTAGGCTGGTCTCAAACTCCTGGGTTCAGGTAATTCTCCTGTTTTGACTCTCAAAATAAACATGTTATTTTAAAGAATTGTATTTGTATTTTCAAGAGAGATAGAACACGCTTACTCTGATGAAATGATTTTCTAATGGGAATTTTAGGCCTTTAGGAAAACAGGCCATTAAGAGGGAATATGTTGTATTAGAAGGCAGGGCATGAAGGAAGACTTCCAAAAACTATGCAGAACACATGAGATAGACAACTTCTTATTCAGTAAGTCTCAGAGGCCTGATCTATTTCGCCTGTTTACAGTCACGGATTTTATGTCATCTATGTTCTCTGTCTTATTTCCTGATTGTGTCAGGAATTTGACAGCCATAAATTAAAGAATGTATAATATCAGAAGTCAATCTAAGTATCTCCCAAGTCAATAGAAGTAGCATATAGAAATTAAAGTTTTGGTTTTTATATTTAATTTAAACAAAATATAAGCTATATTATCGTCTGTTATGTAACAAAAGGAAATTTCAATCTTTTGCACATTTCTCATAAAGTTTAATATGAAAGAAGGCAGAAAATAAAAAATAATGGTGTTTTACCTGGTTTTCTGATTTTGTGGTATCTTGTGTGCTTTTCAATGGCTTGAGCTTCCTTTCAATTAATATAGAATACATGAATGGGAACTTAAAATTATGTAAAATTCAGAGTGTAGGCTCATAGTTGTGTAATAATCTCAGTTAAATACAATCGGTATATGCTTTAATATAGCAAGCAGTAGCAGAAAACAATATATTCTAAATTTTAATATATTTTATTACTTAAATATTTATTCTCAAAAAACAATAAAAAGCTTTTGGAATCCAAGTAAAATCATGGAAAGTACTTGATTGATGATTTTTGTTTCATATTATCTTTCAACATTTTATTCTATTGCTTTGATTTTTTTTAAGGTTATTCTTTGTGACAATATCTGGCTATAAGTGCACACATGAAAAGTTTGTCACAGCTTTTTCTCAGTCCTTAACTCTTCTCCCTCAAATAAAACACAAGGGGGAAAAACTGCTCAATTTGGTTTTCTGGGCTCTCACAACACCACATATATGGTGTTAGTCCCTTAAACCCAGCAAACTGTTGATGTACAAAAAACAATATTCTCCAAGTGCAGAGGGTCAAGTAGTGCAAAGATACTTAAGATGATACAGAAGGCCCATGTCTCTACTACCAAAAGAATTACTGAACTGCTGTTTGCAATGCTCTGTTTTTGCATGTAACTTTTCTTGGCAACAGATGCAATATTTATAGTAAAGTCTATCACCGTTTATTAATGTTATACATTAGAGTTATTTGCTACTCTAAAAATGATATGCTAAAATATGCCGAAGGATTTTCAAATAAAACAAGAAAAATGAACTGACAATTTATTAATTGCATTTCATTGTTTCATAATGGAACATGATAAACCTTGAATAAAACAATGTAAATATATTGATTCCATTTAGCATAATTGTGCCAACCATTTATAATGAAATCTCCAGAGAGTCTTTTTCTACTTCAGTTTTCAAAAAATTGCAGGACTTTTCTTTCTTTCCTTATGCCATGTTTTAAAAACAATTACTTTCCAGTAATTCATAAATAAGCAGAAGAGCACAGCAATAACCTGAATGTGTATATGTGCGTAGTAACGATAAACAACTTGTTAAGTGGGATCTTACAATTAAATGTGAGTTGAAAAAACTGGTTGCAGGTATAGTTTATCTTGCATGGTAAGTTTGTCACAAGACAAAATTAATCAAAGGACTAGTCTCAAAGTTCTAATAACAGACTGTTAAAAATAGGTGCAATATTAGTCATTTGTCAGTGATTGAACTTACCAAAAGAAGCAATTCCTATATGTTTTAGATACTATATTTTTAATGATTCCATAGCAAACCTTCTTCAGCTTTGATGCACTGATATATGTAGGGACACCCAATAACTCTGTAGCTGAATTGAATATAGGCCTGTGGTCATGATATCTGTGTTAAAGACATATGGAACAAGAGATGCACATTTACATAAAAATGCATATTTTAAAGGTCATAAATTCTTTGCACACATGTCTATATTTGTGTTTCTGATAGTTCTAAGAAGAAGAGAGCAGCAACAGAGTTGGGGGAGGAAGGGCAATATAAAATATAGACAATTACTTATGAAAATCCAGTATACGACAAAGTTAATAACTCATATGTAGCAAGAAGATGGACTCCTCGGTAAAGTGGCTAAACAACACTAGCCACATGGAAAACAGTAAAAGTGGACCAATTCTTCACATCATACATCAGGATAAATTCCAAAAGGATGTGAGAGTTGTCTGTTAAAAAATAAAATAAAATAAATCAAGTACTAGAAGAAAACATGGATTAATTGCTCTATAACTTGTGTTTGGGAAAAACTTTCCTAACTATAATTCAAAAGCCAGAAGCAATAAAGGGGGAAAATGAAAAATCTTATTAATTTTTTTAAGAATCTGTTACAAGGAAAAAACATCATGACTAAAAAGACAAACTGAGAGAAATATTTGTAATTATGCCACAGACAAAGGACTAGTGTCTTTAAAATATAATGAACTTATAATAATAAAGAAAAACACCAACAAGCCCAAATAGTCTGTGTCTATGAAAAATGTTCGAACTTTCTTATAATAAAAGAATGTATTGAAAAATCATTTCTCTCACATATCAGACTGGCTATAATATAAAATTTTGAGGCTATAACCTATAAGTGAGTCTGTTGGGAAACAGGCACTCTTATACTGCAGGTGAGAATGCAAAATATAACCCCCACGGATAAAAAGTGGTAATATTTAAATTTCATATATATTTACCCTTTGAACCAGCAATTCTACTTCTAGGAAACTATCCCAAAGTATGCTAGTAAATAGGCAAAAAGTTATTTATTATAGCACTTTTTGCAATAGCAAAATATTTAAACAAAGCAAATATCCATCAAATTGGGTATTAGTTAAATAAACCATATATAGCAACACAATGGAGTGCTTCACAGCTATGAAAATTGATGAAGATTATCCTTTTATACTATTATGAAGTGATCTCCAAGGTATGATATCAGGTGAAAGATAGCATGGTGGAAAACAGTATAGTATGCTACTATTTTTCTAAGAAAGGGAACACACACATATATAAAATTATAACATTTACATTACAATATAATACAAATATAAAATTTGTATTATGAAATAATATAAAATATACACCATAACAATAAGCCTCAAGTTAAATAGATAAAGGTTACTCTAGAAGGGGAGGGGACAGATTAGGGAGGACAAGTCCTGAAGCAGCAAACAATATAGTAACAATGAGTACCCTTAGATCCTAGTCTTTAACTACAATTTCTGACTACATAAGGAAGTAGCGCTTCTTAGAAAAATGGCTTATTCCAGGTTTAGGACAAGAAATATATAAGATGAACCTAGATCATCTTGGATACCAAAAAGCAAGTTACTATCAAAGCCCATCAGTGTTATCTCCAATGGACTCAGAAAATAATATAAAAAGGCTATCACTGGCTAAAGACTGAGAAATTTGAGCATCAGTAAAGATAATGACTGTCATGAATTGGAACACATGAAATATGTTTAAGTCCATCACTTTGTAATGATTCTGAAAGCAAGCAAAGAAAGAAGGAGGAAGAAAGAAAGAAAGGAAGGAAGGCTCATTTTTCTTCTTTGGATGACACTAATGAACCATCTCATGTTTTAAAGGGAACGGTCAAGCAGTTATCCTACCTCTCCTATACCCACTATACTTTATGCTCACCAAAAATAGTCACTTAGAATAAGTTTATCTTTATAGAATTATTCTAGTTAATAAATGAATAGGAAATGATAAAATATCATTTTATACATCCTAGTGAAATATGGATCTAAGCAATTATCATCAATTACTGTAACATCAAAAAAGTTAACCAGTGAGCACTATGTGCCTCCTAATGGAAGTACCCAACACCTCTTATAAAGTATTCTTGCAAAAAAAAAAAATTAAACATAATTGTGCATCATACTTCTTGCTTCCTGTTCCCATCTGTTTTCTCTCATCTATGGAAATAAACAATCCTAAATCACTAACCTGAGGGTCAGAGTGGTTTTCTTCCTTCTTGGGGGTATGAACTTTGACCCGTTTCCTCTAATTTATTTCCATAACATCATTTCCTTTCCCTGTTTCCATAACTTCTATTGCCAGGCATACCAGCTATGCAAGTTTCCTTCAAGACCAAGGGACTAGGAACTAGAAGTCACTGACAATACTAAGTAGGCCTACAGTGCTCCATTTATGGAATATGAAGAGGAGGAGATGGACCATAGCCAGGTCAGCAATGTAAGTGAGAACTCTTTAGTTGACAATTGGTGTATGAAACAAACACAATTTCCATGAGTCCACCTCCAGGCTCAGTTCCAGTGCCCTATACTTACCTATACTTCTTCTGAGCATATCTTCATCCACCACCCTTTGTGACAGCTGGTCACAGACCAGGAATGGTGCCAGAAAGACTCTTGACACACCAGTTGTCAACAATGAGTACAATCTGCAGAAAGGTAGAAATTACGTCCTTCTGAATTTTTGCAGCACACATGCCAGGAAGCACATTACTCTGTTACATGGTGAGCATTCTGTAAATAATTAATGGACATGAAAAAATGTAATGAGATCATTATAGAAAATATTAGTAATTGTGAATGATAAAATGTGTCACCTTGGGCTATTGAAATTCTTCATTCTCACCAAAGAAACATATACTTGTTAAATTGCAACATTGACATTTTAGTTAAAAATCTAGAGCCTAAAATAAAAAGACTGAGAATTAATGAGACAAGCATGCCACTTAAGAAGTTGGAAGAAGAACAACAAAACAAATGCATGGAGGGTTGAAGAGGAAGATAATGAAGATAAAATCTAAATTCCCCCAAATGAAAAAAAGGTACATTAGAGAGGATCTACACAGCAGCTATAAAACTAGCATATCTGAGATCTAGAACAGATCTTTTCTTAACATCCCCCTCCTCTCTTTGATAAAATAATTTTCAGTAACAATCATAAAATAAAATGACTATTAATAATGACCAGAAAAGACACACAGACAGTAAATATTCTATTTTATTGAACTTGAACACAATCAGGCCAGTAGAAAAAAAAATTAAAATAAGTCTGATGGTATACAAAAATTAAAAAAGTAATGGAATAATGTTTTTAGATTGCATTAAGGTATTTTATTTTGAAGAAAGAAAAGAAAAATGTGTACCTATATATTTTATTGAAGTAATGAATAACATTACAATTAATGCAAAGAGTAATTAAATTTAAAAGATAGCAATTAATAAAGGAGAATGAATTTCTATTTCAGAGGTATTATCAAATTTTTAAAAAAATTTTTTTATTTCAGCATACTATTGTGTACTAATGTTTAGGTTACATATATTGCCTTTGCCCAGCCAGAGTCAGAACTTCAAGTGTGTCCATCCCCCAGACAGAGCGCACTGCACCCATTAGGTGTGTATATACCCATCCCCTCCTCCCCCACCATCTGCCCGATACCCGATGAATGTTACTACTATATGCGTACTTAAGTATTGATCTGTTAATACCAATTTGATGGTGAGCACATGTGGTGCTTGTTTGCCCATTCTTGTGATACTTCACTTAGTAGAATGGGGTCCAGCTCTATCTAGGATAATACAAGAGGTGCTAGATCATCATTACAATATTTCATATTTAAATTAAAATTTTTCACTTAACAAAAGCAATATTACACCTAACACCAGTGCTTCACTATATTTCACTGTTTAAAATTTTAAAACACTAATAAAAACTCCAAGTGTAACCTAGAATGGCAGAAATGAAGTAATTCTATGTCTTGTTATCATTATTTATTGTGAATCTACTCTATAAGCATAGAAATATGTAAACCATTGCAATTGCAGGCACCACCTATCTGAAATAAGACCTAACAATTCTAAACCATATGAATTTACTCTCTAAATAAATGTATTTCACTAAAACTGCATGTGCCAGAGGCAAACTGTATTACTGGGAGTTCCCCCATTAACTTCCAGGCTGAATACAACTTTTAACAATGCAAATAATAAGTACATAGTAATTTGAAGTTTATCTATATGTTTTAAAAACTCAATTGCTGTTGTCACCATGGCAATTGTTTAAATCTTAGGCCACGAAAATAGTTTTTAATGGAGGAGAATTTTACCACTGGAATTATTTAGAATTACCAGTGCATGATGGTAATGAAAAGCACACTGCTATTTAGTCAATTTTATCATTGCCTTTTAATTCTCTACCGACCATGCACTTCCTTACTGCCTATAAGGTCTTCCAGGGAAGACCACTCCCACCACTCCATTTATTGCATGCCACTGCTGCAATGACTAATACCAAAAAAGACTTGTAAAATGGACAAATCAAAAAACACAAAGAGGAGAAGACACAAATAAATAATATTAGGAATAAAAAAGCAAAATACAAGTATAAATATCACAGTAATTAAAAAGATAAGAATACTCTGAACAATTGTATGACAATAAATTTGGAAATTTAGATAAAATGAAAAATACCCTAGTAAAATACAACGTATGAAAACTGACTAAGAAAGAAAGAAAATGCTTTAATAGGCAATTAAATTAAATGCTAATTTTTTTTCACACAAAAGAAAAACACTAATCATCCAGGGTTAATGGTAATTTATGCCAAACCTTCAAAGAACTGTTCATTCCAATCTTAAACTAACTTTTTAAGAAAATACAAAAGGAAAGAAAAACTCTTAGCTTATTCTTATTATATGGGATCAGTACATCCTTGAAAGCAAAACCAGACAAGGACAGGATGAGAAAAGAAAAGGCTAGTCTTATTTGTGAGTATAAATACAAAATATTAGCAAAATGAATATATATATATCAAAAAGCATTATGACTGAGTAGAATTTATACTAACAATATAAGGTTATTTGACACTATAAGGAGAAAACTCACAATATCATAGAAAAAATAGTTTAACAAAATTCAGCATGCATTCATGATTCTTTAAAATACACTGAGCAAACTAAGAGATAACTTCCTTAAAATTTACTGTTATGGTTTAAATATTTGTCCTTTCCAAAACTCTTATTGAAATTTAACCCCCAATGTAACAGCATTTAAGAGGTAGTCTCTGCCTTAATGAAAGGATTAATCTACTCAAGGGTTAATGGTTTAATAGATTAATGGGTTATCACCAGAGGGAGTAGGACTGGCAGATTTATAAGAAGAGGAAGAGAGACTGAGCTAGTATGCTCAGCTTCCCTCACCATGTGATACTCTGTACTGCCTTGGGACCCTACCTACAGTCTCTACCAGGAAGAAGGCCCTCACCAGATGTAGACCCTCAACCTTGGACTTCTTAGCATCCATAACCCCAAAAACATAAAATTATTTTCTTTATAAATTACCCAGTTTGTGGTATTATGTTATAAGCAACAACAACAACAAAAATAAATAAATAAAACAGACTAAGACAGCTACCTATGAAAAGCCTATAGCAAATAACATTTTTAATGTAGGAACTTTGAAAGCATGACCTTAAAAATTACATACAAGTCAAAAATTCATGCTAACACCAAACTAATAGATTTTAACTAATCAGATTTACAAATGAAGCTAAAAGCCTAAGAATGGGGAAAGTAGAAACAAAAGTGACATTATTTGCAGATGGTATGATTGTTTACACTGAAATCTCCAAAGAAACTTTGAACAGATTATTAGAAATAAGTTTATCAAAGTGTCAAGATACAAGATAAATATTGCAGAATCAATTCCAATGTTTTACATCAGTAACAAACTGATCATAATTTTTTAAAGCTATCATTTACAGTGGCAACAGAAACTATACATTAATGAGGAAAAAATAACCAAAAATATTTACATTCTTTGTGGAGAAAATTAAAAAAATTATTGAAAGATCTTAGTGAAGACTTAATAAATGTAGAGATATACTATGTTCATGAATAAAATATTTAATGTCATAAAGATGTAAATTTCCCCAAATATATCTATAGATTCAATGTAATTCAAATAAAAATCCCAACAGGATTATTTTAAGAAACTTGACAAGGTTATTTAAAATTTGTTGGAAGAGGAAAGGATCAAGTATAGCTAAAACATTCCTAAACAAGATTAATATGGAGAACTTATCCACCTCAATATCAAGAATCATCATAAATTTCAAGTATTTAGAACATTATGATATTGGAATAGTAATAGACAAGCGATCAATGGAAGCAAATAAGAGCCAATGCATAAATATGTGCTTATATATGGAAATTTAATATGTAACAGGTGTGTTATAGAACACTGTGAATATAAAGGACTATTCCCTAAAAGGTGTTCAGACAAGTGGTTATTTACATGGGGAAAAAAATTGAAACTTGTCTCACACTACACACAAAAAGCCAATTCCATATGGAATTGAATGTATTTATTCAAACTGTTTGCAAGTTTGAATAAACTGTTTTCAAGGCAGAATGGGGTAAAAAAGAAAACTTGAAAATCTCTAACCATGAAGGCTAATAATACTGATATATACAACTACACTGAAAGCTTACCTTTGTTCAAGGTTACATTTTAACCTTCCTTAAAACGTTAAAAGATTAGCCACAAAATGGGAGAGACTAATTGCAGCACATGTAATTGACAAAAAGTAGTATCTAAAATACATGACAGACTCCCCTAAAGCAAAAACAAAAGAAGTAAAAATATACGAACAGGAACTTCAGAAGAGTTGAAACATGTATGACAATAATCCATGCAAAATAAATTGCATTGTCTTTATTGATCAGTGCCATGTCAATTAAGTCAACAATGAGATACTCTTTATACATAGTTTCTAAAAAACCATGACCTCTGGTAGTTTCAAACATTGAAGATGGTGTTGGTAAGTGAAGACTTTTATATACTGTCATTAGGAGTGTAAGGTGGTAAACTACTTTGTGCACATGGTATGGCATGGCAATTCTACTTCTAAATATAATCCCTAGAGACACTCTGGGACATGGGCACCAAGAAACAGGTGTAAGATTGTTCCCAGCCACAATGTGTGAAATATCAAAACACTGGAAACAATGCAAATATCCAAGGACAGGAAAGTAAATAAATAAATGGATAAATGAAATCATATACAGTGGGGAAAACAAATAAATTGAGCAACCACGTAGATGAAAACAGTTTGAATAAATGCATTCAATTCCAAACAACTATTCATAGCATATCATTTAAATAAAACTCAAAAAATTAAGACTAAAAATAACATTTGTAGATATTATCTATGTAGTAAAACTAATTTTTTAAAGCAAGGGAATAGTGCTTACATGTGAGGAAGGAGGCAGGGAGATAGGATAGACTGAGAGTATCGAGGCCATATTCATAATGTTCTAGATGTTACATTGAGAGGTGGATTTATTGTGTTTTGTCATCATGCTTTATAATTTTCATATATGTAACTCAATATTATGAGTATCAAATGATGAACTATAACTAAGATTTTAAAATATATATAGTTAATATAAAGGTGAAAGAAGAAACAAGGTTGGAGAGATAGCAACATAATTACCCACCACACCTCTGAACACTTACTGTTCTATCGGGAAGGACAAGAGGCAATGAGTGTAACTAAGTAATCCCTCCTGGGTCATAAATCCAACATGAGGGAGGTATGTTTGAGAGCATTGTGATGTCTATTCTTGTTTAGTGTAGCATACTGTTTTGTTCTGGTTGAAAAGATTTAATAGAAATTATAGGAAACAACTGTTTGCAGAGCAAAAGCACTGTTTAGAAAATATCAGAAATATAATTTTGAAACATGAAAAAAGTAAAATTTAAACTTTATAAAGCTCTAGATATAGCTATGATTTACATGAAATACAGAAGATAGTGCAACATTTTAACACCAGGAGGAAAAAAAATGACAGTTTCCCCAACAAATAAAATGTATTGTGAAGAAAGAGGAATGACTGATACTTTAGAATAACATTTACTTACTACATATGGACTAATTGTAATATATAGACCTTATTTGGATACTGATTCAAACAGTATTATAAAAGTTTATGAGACAAGAAGAGGAATTTGAACATTGTATTTTATTAATGATTATTTGATATATTATTTCATATATTAAATCATTACCTTCAACATATTAAATCACTACTTGTAAATTATTTTTACTTGTGATGATGATCCCATAGTTTACAAAACCAAAGTTTTTGGACATATATGCTGACATATTTATCAATGAAATAATAAAATGTTGAGAATTTCCTTAAAAATAATTGTGAAGAGAGAGGTGGATGGGAACATAGATGTTACAAATTGGCCATGAATTGCTATTCATTGAAGGTGGGAATGAGTACATGGAGTTTCTTTATATTGTTCTCTCTATAGGTGAATATGTTGAAATTTTTCATTGTGACATACTAAAATAAGAAAAAATAAAATGGATTTTCATATATACTCTCTATCTCATTTATTCCTTATAACAGTACTGTGAAGAAGTAAATACTGTGCTATTTACTATCTTTTTTTTTTTACAGTAATGAGTTCATTTATTTATTTTTATTTTTAAATTTCAGAATATTACAGGGGTACACACGTTTTTGTTACCTTATGCAATAAGAACAAATTGGGAGGCATCACTTTACCAGACTTCAAGCTATACTACAAGGCTATAGTAACCAAAACAGCATGGTACTGGCACAAAAACAGAGACATAGATCTATGGATCAGAATGGAGAACCCAGATATGAAACCATCCTCATATTGCCATCTGATCTTTGACAAAACAGACAAAAACATACACTGGGAAAAAGGATCCCTATTCTTTTTTGTTTTTATAAGAGAACTTAAACCCAGAGGATCTAAGGGACTCATAAGTTAAGTTTAAACCAAAGCAGATTTGGGGCCACAATACAGAGGCTGTAGACTTTTATCCAATATCTTTTGACCACATCTGAATTCACAGAATTTGTGTTTCTGTTAGTTGATATTCCAGATCATTATTTATCAATGAGATGTGTACTCATGGAATGCAATGAATTCTTAGACATTTAAATGGGAGTGTGTTATAACATTGTAAACAAGTTCCAAAAATGAACCAGATCTTTGAGGTTTTTTTCATCACATTCCCAGGAGAAATACTTGTCAAAAATTGAATGAACCTTATTGTTGCTTTCTTAATAACTTCTCTGAAAAAATAAGTAAAAGTTACTATTTCTAAAAGGAATGTATCATTTAAATTAATATAGCAGTTTTGGCACCATCTTCAGGTGTCAAGGGAACAGACAAAAAGGTAAACTTTGGATTCTGTATGATTTCAACCACAGTTATAAAAAGGTCCATGTTGTAGGGGAAAAGAGAGGAAAGGAAAAGGAGACCAGGGTAAGGCACAAAATTTGATGGGGATGGTGCAGTGGGGATGTGGAAATTAAGTGTTCAGTTTTAAATCGTTCAATGCTGCCTGTTTTATAAAACATAAAGATAGTTTGGTATGAAAATTTATTACTGTTTATTTGGCAGATATAAACAACCTATGTTTACAATGGTGCATCTATATCACGCTTTGAAATTTTTACATTAATGAAGGTATCAAAATTCAGATAGCCACAGAAATGTTAAAGAAAGCCAGACACAAAATAACAAAAATTTTAAAAACAGAAACAAAATAAAACTGCTAACAGAACATTTGAGACTTTTGTCATTTTCTTACACATTATTTACTTCCTGAAAGCTTGGTTTCATTTGGTTTATCTTGGTCTTTCCACATAGTTTGTAAATATTATATTTTGTGGTTAAAACTAATAACTCTCCTTGTCATCAGCCCAAGCCTGGTTCCCTAAAGCATTTTTAAATTTCAAAGTTAATTGAGCTTCAAAACAAAGTCGTGCATGGAATTCTAATTTGCAGTGAAGAATCTGTGCCATGCCTGATGATGTCTCCCTGGAGACAAAGCATCAAGGTAGTTTTGTCAATCAAATCAAAGTCATCATGTTCCCTTCTAATTTATTATAGTTATTTATATGTTTACTTATGTCTTCAAGGGAGATTTGATTATGAATTATTTACTGTTGTTATTCAGTTGTAATGCATCAATCACCACATCGAGACCAATTTAGGAATGAAGTCTGCAAATTTCCAGATAAAGAGTACTAAGTAATTTATATTATAAACTAATGATAGTGTGAAAAAACAGAAAACTGTTCTACATGAAATTTTGGTTACTATTTTTCTGAAATCATCAAGCCAGTCTTTTAACACTCCTTTCTTATGGAAAACAATCAAAGAAGGAGGGAACACTCAGAAGAGAGGTAATGTGAGTTGAAGAATAATAAGATCATGATAAGTACAGAAAATAAACGTGGTGAAATAAGTGGGAAAATTGGAAGAAGAGGGAAAAATTGGAATTAATAAGTTTAAAGTTTTTACTATTCTGAGTGACACCAAATCCAAGATACAGTCATTGGAGAGGTTGACTGAGTCTATAGTACTAAGAGTTAATAGGTTGTTAGCTAAAGTTCAAAAATGTTATATACATGGACAAGGAGTTGAGGAGGTCATTGTGGAAAAGAGGGTGAATCAGTTGCCAGAATCCTTTTTCGTGAACCTGTACATTTACAAAGGCTGTTTCTTCTGCCTGGAATATCTTCACAACCACCTATTTGCCTGTCAAACTCCTATGCCTTTTTCAAGAACCAGCTCAGATCTCAGCCACTCTGTGAATCATTGCCTATGAATCATGTCAAATTAATTCTTCCAAGCTCTCTGATCTTATAGCATTTTATTCTCATCTTGATTATAGCACTTAACAGATGGAATTGTATCTATATTTTTACAAATATATCTCTCCATTATACTGTGAACTTCTCAATGGTAGCCACCAGGTCACATACTCTATTGTAACCTCCATAGCATACTTAGTGCCTGCATGTAGCCAGCTCATAATATTATGTTTATCAAGTTAAATAAGAGATAAATAAGTAACAGCCACTAAGTGAACAGCCACTAAATAAGGCACAATTAATTCTTATGCAAGAGGGCAGGAAGAGTGTCACATAAAAGGAATCAGTCAAACCAGACCTTTAAGAGGTATAAGTTTTCACTAATCACAATTAGAAGGGCAATCCAGGCTGCACAAACCACAGAAGCAAAATCACAGCACGTGAAAACGCTGAATGCATTCAAAATGGTATGGATTCATCATTCATTAGTGTATTCAGTTAACAGATATTCATTGATTACCTCTCTATCCCAAGCATTGTACTAAGCAGAGGGAATAAAAATAAAATAATAATACATTGTTGTCGCCCTCAAGGAAACATAGTCTTAACTAGGGAAAACAAACATGAAAAGAGAAAAATCATTATACAGCCTGGAAGTGTTGTTGCGGAAACATGAACTAAGCCATGGGGTAGCACAAAGAACAAGCAGGGAAATTAGCCAACCCTGGGGGCTTGTATGAGGCCACTAACAGTGTGACATTTCACTGAGTATTCCAAGATGAGGAATGGAGAAATAGACCTTCTAAAAAAATAAGGAACGGCATGTGCAAATTTGTTTAAGACATTACAGAGGGTCTTTTGTTCCAAAGTAAGGGACAACCAATGTTATTTTCTTAGCAGATGAAATTAATGTTTTTAAACTAAAAAGTTACATGATCAAATTTATTTTCTGAGGAGATAATGCTGGTGATTCTGTGGCAAATACACTAGAAAGGCGCTGAAGGTAGAGATGAGTTCAAAGATTTGCAGTAGTTCAAGTGGTAAAGAGAAAGTAGAAATGGATAGCAGAAAGATGTTCTTGAGATTGGACATGGCAACAAAAAATTGATTGATCCAAAAAAATGATGTCAGAAGTCTCTAATTTATTTAATAAGTAATTAAAGATATTTAAAAAGGAAAAAATGATTTGATTTAACAGACATTTTAGTTAGCTATTTTTTGTGGCAATGTGAATGCTGAATTAGAAAGACAAGAAACCAAAGGCCAAGAGCTCTGTTAGAAACTTATTACAAAGGCCCAAGGATGAGATGTTAAGTACTTAGACTAGAATTACAGAAGTGGAAATAGAAAGAAATTTTTAAAAAGGGATAGGACTGATGTGTGAAAAGTAAAGGAGATGGCTCATTCATTTACTTGCTTATTTATTCACTTGAAAGTTTTTCAAATATCATGCACCAAGGACTTTGCTTGGTACTAAGAATTCAGGAGTGAACAAAATAAACATCCCTGCCCACAGCATATGGCTTAGTGTAAAGAGAGATAATTTAAGCAAGTCATTATAAGAAGAGATGCTAAGTGCCGTATTATGAAACTAAAAGATGCTATGGAAATACATTTCTACAGCACTCAATGTGGTCTAGAGGGTGAGGACAGAGTGATGCTTAGGCAGAAACCTAAAGAATGAGTAGGCATTAGCCAAGCCAAATCATCCAGGGATGGAGAATTTTGGACAGGAAGAACTGCATATGGACATTATTGTAGTGAATGATTGAGTTTAAAGCTGAGCAAAGGTAAGGAAATGGAGAATACAAATGAAAGCAACTCATTCAAGAAGATTAGTTACTGAAAGAAATGGTTTTTATCAGGAGATCAATATGAAATTGAAACAAGATTGTGTTGTCCATGTTTTTATTGAGTTATAATTTACATACAATAAACTATACAGGTTTTAAGTGTATGGTTCAAAAAGTTTTGAAAAATAATACACTCATATAACCACCACCCCATCCAAGGTATAGAGCGTTTTCATCACCCCACACAGCTCCATCATGGCTCTTTCCAGCTGCTCCCCTAGTTTAGGTTTGCTTGTTCTAGAATTTGATATGCATGGAAGCATATAGTATGTTCTATTTTCTGTCTGTCTTCTTTCATTAAACAGAATATTCTTGATATTTATCAGTTTGTGGTGTGTAGCAGTAGTTTGTTGCTTTTTAGTGCTGAGTAGTATTCCATGGTATGAATATGCCGTATATTGTTTATCTGTTCATTTGCTGGTGAATGTTGGTTAGGTTTATCGTTCTCAAACAAGTCTTTTTGTGACATATCGTTTTATTTTTCTAGGGCTACTGGATGATAGGCTAAGTATATATTTGGCTTTATAAGAAAATGCCAAACTTTTTTTTCTTTTTTATTACAGCATATTATGGGGGTACAAATGTTTAGGTTATGTACCCTGTCCTTGCCCTACCCGAGTCAGAGCTTCAAGCATGTCCATCCCAGATAGAGCTGGAAGCCAAACTGTTTTTAAGTGTGGTTGTATCATTTTACTTTCCCACTAGCAGTTTATAGTTGTTCCACATCCTTTCTAGTAGTTGACACTGTCAGTCTTTTCTTAATTTTAGTAATTGCAGAGTGATCTTTAATTTGAGATTCAGTTTGCAATTCCCTGATGACTAATAAATTTAAGCATTACTTCATGGACTTATTGGTTGCTTATATATTTTTGTGAAGTCTGGGAGTTTTTGAGTTTTAAGAGAGAAGAAGGTAAGAATATTTAGAAGCACAAGGCCAAGAATCAGTTTTGAAGGAGAAGTTAAAAATATAAAAGAAAATAAAGAGAATAAGTTCATAGTGAGAAACAGATAGTGTATTCAAATTTTATAACTTCTACTACAAATATTGAATCAGTTACATATTTACTTTCTGATCTTCTTGGATGGGGACCCAGAAACTTTCCAACTTTACTACTGATAGCATAACTTTGAGAACATTCAGAAAATCTTGGATGGCAGTTTATAATCATCCAAAATCACTTCTTTTACTACAGATCAACCTCTCCTGACTTTGAAATTCCATGAGAACTTTTATCTGATCCCAAAGGATATTGTCATGCACTAACAAGAGACATTGTGATCACATGAATTCAAAGAAATACATACATAAAGACACAGTATGAATGAGATTAGTCATACTATATAACTAAAATAAAATAAAGTAATTCTTCTATGTCAAAAAATTTGTTTTTAACAAGTATAGGATATTTAGTAAGATTACATGAAATAGGCCGGGCGCAGTGGCTGACGCCTGTAATCCTAGCCCTCTGGGAGGCCGAGGCAGGTGGATCGCTCGAGGTCAGCAGTTCGAGACCAGCCTGAGCGAGACCCCGTCTCTACTAAAAATAGGAAGAAATTATCTGGACAACTAAAAAGTATATATAGAAAAAATTAGCCCATCATGGTGGCGCATGCCTATAGTCCCAGCTACTCGGGAGGCTGAGGCAGGAGGATTGCTTAAGCCCAGGAGTTTGAGGTTGCTGTGAGCTAGGCTGACGCCACGGCACTCACTCTAGCCTGGGCAACAAAGTGAGACTCTGTCTCAAAAAAAAAAAAAAAAAAGATTACATGAAATATTTACTAAAAGCTGGCAAAAGGGTTACCTAGACTGCCTAGGTAAGAGAATTAAAATGTTAATCTTTGAGTTTAACGATAATCTAACACCTGTATTTTGCCATTTCAAAATTAGCTGGTTTCTAATAACACTTCAAATGAGTAGTACTCTTTATGTAGAAACTTATGAAATAAGAGCTTGAATTTTTTAATTTTATGCATGCTTTTAATGACAAGATACTTTTTGTGTAACATCATTCATGAATGGTAGCAGTAAGCAAAACAGAAGTAAAGGATTTGTTTTGGTTAAAGTTTACCTTCATTGATATGTTGATTTGCCTCAACTACCTGCCCACAACACATCATGGAATCAATGTCCAAGTGTCAGTTTCAGTATCATCTTCAGCTCTATGCAGTGGACCACAGAAAAGTAAAGTTTCCTAAGTACGAAGTTCAGCTGCTTTCTCATCCCCTCCTTCTGTTGCAAAGATTATTCCCAAAATCAAATGAATAAAGAAGAGAATTATAGTCTGTATTTTAGGATTGTTAAAGGTTTTGCTGTTTCTGACAGTTTGGCTTTCTTTTGTCATTTTCTCACTTAAATGTTGTAAACTCAGAAAGTGCTAAGCTAAGATTCTTTATGTAGTGTTACACATGCCGTAAGACAATATTATTTTACCATGTCAAAGTTGTTTGCACCATTTGGAGCACATCTATCATCAAAACTCAATTAAATGGAGTCTTTCTATCTTCAGCTAAAACAAACTGTTTACTTAGATTTGCTCAGTGTTTACTTCACAAGAGGTAGAAGACCCAAATAGCACAGTAACATAGGTGTCTGGGGATATACCAAGGGTCAAAAAATTTAACCCAAAGAAGGAGGCCTTCTTTTCTGGTTGCAACAAGAGACTTTCTTTTTCTTTTGCCAAGTAAATGGCAGCATTATAATGTTATTCATACCTCACTGGTGTCCTAACAATTCCTCTATTCAAACTGAAAAGGGATATATTCTCTTTGTTGCAAAGTATTAAATTTGTCCCTTGAGATTAGTGTGTAGGCAGTTTTAAAGGATGAAACAGGATTAGACAAGGTTTCTTTACTGAGAAAGAGTTCTGAAACAGTACAGCAGAAAACCCTCTTATATTACTTGTATTGAAAAAAATCCTTTGTTTTTAACACTTCAAATCACAAGTCAAATTTATTATATTATTCGTTGACAAAAATGTTTCTTTGTGGGGTTTTGTGAAAGGTAGGCAAGTTACAAATAGAAAAAGAAATGACACTTGCCTTAATTGTATTTGAATTTATATCTTTGAAATCTCTCTATGGCATTTATAATTTAAATACGTTTAAAAGATTATATTAAAAAGCTTATAGTAATTGTAGTTATCTGCTTAAAGATTCAGAATGTTTCTGCCTTTCTTGATGCTGTTTAGAAAGGGTGAAAATTACATATCTACTGAAATCAGCCAACATTTGTGAGTTTAAAAATGTCAAAATTATGTTGAGGGCAGTTCTGGAAAACATGTTGGTGGTTCAGTTGTGTTCCGCTTACCTGTTTATGGTTAATAATACTGTACACTGCAGGAAGATATAAATGAATATTATCAAGTTTTCAAGTGAAATAGCAAGATTTGTTTTCTTCAGAAAGAAAAGAATGGCCTGTAGTAATATATTGCTTCTCTAATTATATGATTTTGATGTTATAGACCTTTCCTAATTACTGGTAAAGCCACTATGAGATATTTCATGATAAAGTATTTGTGGGTGTGTTTTTTTTAACATGATAGGACAGAAACTGAATAAGACTTTCTAGGCTACAATAGTTTCTTTTCTTTTGATCTTCACTTCATTCTACAACTCATGTTTTTGTTGAATGTTACCAACCACAGGGGAATTTTTTTGTCAAGAAAAAAAAAGATTTGCAATGGACCCCAATTTTTGATACAGAGTGAAAAAATTCTTAATTTAAGGTTACACAATGTTTTTGCTACATGTACAATTTCTAAAGTTTAAAAGAAAACAGAATTGGGAATAACAAAACTAAAAAAGAAAAAATTCCTTTGTATCTTGGTGGCACCTGTCATCTAAAAACCAGGGAACCTTCTGCATATACTTCCCTTTTTCACATCATTACCAGGTTATCAATCTTCCCATGGCCCCATTCTGCTTATGCCAGCCCCTGCTCACAAACTATCTGTGGTTTCCCACTGTCTCCAGAAGAAAATCGAAACTGAATTGATGATGGTCAAAGCCCTCCACAATCCTTCTCTAAACCTCCCACCACCACTTTTCTGAGTTAATTGTACACCAGACTCATTAACACTCCTAACCTAAACACCTAGACTCTGTCTGTACTGCATTCTTAGCAAGTCCCCATATATGACACCATACTTTGGGGCTTTCATAGCATCACTCATAATGTTCTCCCTTCCTGTCCATCCTTTCAGGTTTTGCTTTGTCTATTTTGCCTTTCACCTGCTGGTACCATAGGGCAGTAATTATTTGCTCATCAGCTTCTGATAGGTACTACTGTGTTGGCCTACAATATAAAGACATTCTGATGTGATACCTCTTGCTTGCATAGAAAATTTTGTGTCATTTTTAGGGGTTTTTGTTATTTGGCAGGACAATAAACTTACCGTGTTTGCAAGTTTCTGCTTGCTCAGTGGCTCTAGAATATCTTTAGTGTTTCTCCTGATTTCCACTTATTCCTTCTAGTCCAAAATGAAAATAAAAATGTTAATGTTTTATAAATGTAACTGAGATGGAAAAACTTTAATTATGCCTTAGTTATACAAAAACAAACAGTTAAATATTTTCAAACACTCAGATATTGGGCTTCATGTTTTTTCCCATTTTAATCCTGATGTTTGAGGTCAGGAAAATAGAAAACTGAAGTTTGATGGTGTTATAAAACAGAAACTAAAATAATGTCTATCTGTTTCTTACATTTTTACTACTAACTGATCCTTTTTCATGTATCTTATTTAAATCACATTTTCCTTTAAGTAACATTTTGAACATTCTGTATTTAAGTTGGACTTTATTTCTGTGAAAGGGGCTTCTCTGCAAATAACTTGAGAACTTCTGCGAAAACACAATTAATACAAAACAAAGGGAAAACGAACAAATATTGGATGGTATTAAAATGAGAAAGAAAAGGTTTGAATAAATTAATATGGTTGTTAAAAAGTAATTGTTTCTTTCCTGCTTTCCTGCTCACAGTACAATAGTCACTATGATGAGGAAGACCTGGCCTTGGGGCTGGCAGGTGGGGTTGTTTGGTTGCTATTGTTGATGATGATGCTATCGATGTTTGCTCTGAATTTACTTACGGACTTCAAGGACCGTGGGAGCCATAAGAGGTAAGGTCTGAAATTATGGGCACTTTCAAAATTTACTTATGTTTGATAGTTTCTACCTGGTTCTACATTTGAAGAGGAAAACTATGCTAAGTGATATGATAAAAATAACTATTTACCTCTTCAGGGCATTGAAAACCAAATATACAATGTTTTTTTACTTCATTGTCCATGAGCTATAACAAAGTAACCTTAAAGATGAGGAAACTTGCATCCATAAGCCCTCGCCCAAGTTCACACCTGTTTATGGCAAATCAAGACTACAATCCAGGTAGCCCCACTCCTTGTCCGATCTTTTCATTTCAGAGTGTACTTGAAATCCTCTTTGGGTAAGATGGATGATTAGATTTTGTATAATACATATTTTTATGTAGTTCAGCATGGTTTAATTTTTCAAAGAGATTTTTGGTCAAATCAAAGAAGGTTCCTGTAGCCATGCTACATGACATTTGTGCATAAAATCAAAGTTGATCCATCTAGCTGATTTAGGAGCGCAGCAGCAGATTTTAAAGTAACAAATTGAAAATCTAATACTTAGAGAAGAAGATCAAATATGGCCACTGAAATACGTTTCCATCATTCAGGGGCTTTTAAGTGGTGGGCACTATCAATTTTTAATCATCATAACAGCTATTATTTATTGAGTGCTCTCAATGTGCCATGCATTGTGCTCTGCTCCTTACATACACAACTTTATTTCACTACCACAATAATACAATGGATAAGCATTCTTATCCTCACTTTTTAAGTGACTAAACAGAGGCTCAGAGAACCGAAATTATGTATCCAAATTCACACAGATAGTAAGTGGTGGAATTGAGATTTGAGCACAAGAGTTTTTTACTTAAAATCCAAATTCTTTACAGCTATGATTTCTGCTTAAAACTACTAATACTAATACTACTTTTAAAAATAATAGCTGATATATATTAAAAATTTTCTATGTGTCATCAGATATTAAATACTGCATATGATATCTTATTCAATCTTCATAACAACTATTATTTCCATTTTCCTATGTGGATAAGAAAACTTATCAAAGTTATACAGTGTCCTCAACATTACTCACTTAGAAAGAAGCAAAAGCAAGTTTTCAGCCTAAGGAGACTGGTTTCATCCACTACTCTATGCTGCCTCCAGTGATCTCCTTATCTCCAGGAATGCATGGCTATTCTCTAGGTGTATCAGTCAGGAGAGGATAAACAATGCACCATAACAAATGAATCTAGAATTTCAGTATGTTACAAGAGAGGATTATTTCTCACTCATGCTTTCTGTCCATTGTAGCTGTGGCTCTATTCCAAATGTGGATTACAGGAGCCAGACTGACAAGGCAGCCACTATCCAGCCCTGGTCACATGGCAAAAGGTGAAAAAAGACAAAGCCGATCATATACTGGCTTTTAAACTTCTACCAGCAGGTTACATAACCACTCCTGAGTCCAGCTGGATGGAGATAAATAATCCTCTCATGGCGATTGGCACCACAAAGACAGAAATCAGACTATTTGAGGAATAGTTGAGCTGATGTCTGGCACAGTGCTGCCGGGATGTGCAGATCTATGCATAAGATGACAGGATATAACTTTTTTTTTTTGAGTTGTGCGTTTTCAGAAAACCTCGGCTCTTAGATTACTAGGAAAAGATACACAAGGCTGTAGAGCATCTTTCAAGAGTGAAGACAAAAAGAACCATTTGATGGGCTACTGTAACATTCTCTGCTAGTATATGAGATGCTTAGTTTTTAGCTTAAGAATTTCTTCTGCTTGGGAAAGACTTATTTATAATAATATATTTATTGAGAAAATAGATATTATCATATCCTACTGATAAGTGGTATATTTAAAACACCTTAAATTCTTTCAAAGATATATCTATAAGGATAAATTCTACTGCATTGCTTATGATAGGAAAAATAAATAAAAATAACCTACGTACCTAGTGATATAAAATGAGTTAAATGAATTACATTGTCCATAAAAGGAATACTATAAAGTAATGTAAAATAACTAACATTTAATGATATAGAAACAGTTATATAATAGAAAAATAAGATTATAAAACATTAACATTGTTTTACAATAATAAAACAATATAAAAATATACAAACAATCCCTGGGTTATGGATAAGATATGTTCCTGAGAACGTCTTTAGGTCAGATCTGTATGTAACTCAGATCCCTAATGAACAGTGCATACACAATAATAATAATAATAACAATACTATGATGTCTCATATATGGCAATAATAATATACTGTAATACTGTAATAGTAATAATAATACCCCTCTACTGAAATAATAAGTTACAGAAACTATTGTGGTTTTTCTTTAAATACCAACAAACAGAACATAAAAACAAGCTCATACAAAAACTTTAGTTAGGAGAAATTTCAAAAAAAAATATTAAAGGTTAACATTCACCTAATGTTGCATCAACGCTAGGCTGATAGGAATGTTACATTTATTTTGATCATCTAAGCAAATCAATAACTTTTCCATATCAATAATTAATCCACTTTGCTGTTTAGTCATAATTGATGCTTTCATTGGATCACTGCCTTTCACATGTTCCATTATTCTTACTTTATCTTTCCATTATTCTTTACTTTATAATTGTTCTGATAGTCAAGCGACTGAAGCCTAATGCTTCCCCAATGAATGGTGGCATCTGGTCTTTCTCTGAATGCTTATTTCTGCTTTCATTTCCACTGTGATCATCTCTCTCTTCGCTGCAGGCTCACCTGGACTTGCAGCGGACTTTCGCTTTGGCGGCGTGGTCATAAGGGTAAATACAAACTCACAAAATTGAATAAAAAAGTTAAGATGACAGTGATGCTGTGCGTAAGCGATCGTATAAACAATGAGACTAGCTGCTAGTGCAAAGATGTTGCCCCAATGAACCACTTATGCCATGTGGGTTTGTTTACATGTGCAGAAGTAACTAGTCCCCAAACTATTAATTTAATTATTGAATTATAAATTATCCTTATGGGGAGCCTTGGGAGCCCGTTCACAAGTACAGAACACCATAAGTCGGATTATCCATAACCTGGGGACTGCCTGTATATATATTTTTCTATAAAAGATATATATTAGAAAACTTACCAAAATATTAAAAATAATCTTTGGGTGATAATTTTTGGGGTTTTGTTTTGTTTTGTGGAGGAGTTCAGGGGTGAAAGGGGCCTGGTTGACAGTTTCTAAATTTTCTACATTGAATACTTAATAAATTTTGAAATAAACTAATAAATGAATATCAATTAAAATAATAAATTAAAAGACATGAGGAATAGCATGTAAAGTCCAGGAAACAATAAAAAAGTGTATTTTTAAAACCATAAAAAAATGACTACATTCAGATAACTCTTGATCATTTGTCAGATCAGTCAGGAAAAAATTAATTATCTTCCCTAATCTTTGCTTGACTGCTTTTCACTCAGTACTAGATTCACATTTTATTTCCTCTTTAGACTCATCTTCTGCCTTATATGATCTCTGACTCCCACTACTCAGAATTCACGTTAGGTTGGAAACTATCTTATGCGTTTCTCTCTCCCACTAAATTGTCAGAAACATGGTCTCAGGGATGGAAGCTTCTGCCTCCTGGTGCCCTCTAGCTAATATGCCTAACTCCAGACCTCTCCATGCCCAACTTCCCTCCATGTTACAGGCAGAGTTTTATTCATGTAATAAAAATTGAAATGGTATATCTTTTGGAAATCCTTTACTTCCTTATTAGTTAGTTTATCCTAGGTTTTTCTGTAGTAATAAATAACCCTTAACTCTCAGGGACTTATAGAAGCAAAGATTCATTTCCTCTTCATGTTACAAGTCAGCTGGGAGCAGCTGTGACTCTGCTCCCATGTATTTTTCATTTCAGGATTCATACAGGAAGAGCATCCCTTATCTATTACATGGGAGAAGAATAATGGTAGAATCATGCAGTAGCTCTTAAGGCTTCTGCTTAGATGTTATGTAAATCACCGTGGCTTATAGACCATTGGAAAAGAAAGTCCTATTGCCAAGCCTGGTGTCAGTGACACATAATGCAATCCTGCCTCAGGAAGGGACTACAGACAATTGTAAACAAGAATACAATTTACTGCAAGAACCAATAACAGTAATGCCTTGTCCACAATTTCATATGTTTTTCACAGATATTAATAGATGAAATGAGGAAAACGAGTAGGCATTGCTAAATTTTACTCCTATTATAGTGAGTACTTGTTTGCAAGAAATTTAACACCATTTTACAATCTAGTTTTGACAAAAGACAAATAAGAGAACTTGACCTTCTGATGAGGTCAATATGGCTTCGCAAAATTGGACCTGGGTCACACAATTAGCAGGAGCATATTTTAAAAAATTGAAGAGGAGGCTCTGGAACATTCTAACTCTCCAATAAATCAGTATGAATATTTCTTAGGTTTTATATATGTTAAAACCATTTTTAGATGGACATGGAAAAACCATATATAAGCCAGAAATGGCTGGTGGCACAATCTAAGTTTTCCAGTGCCAAGGAAGTATATAGACATACCCTCTAACTCAATGAAGTCCAGGAATAATCCACAAAATGCTCAGCCTAGCTCCTTAGATGTTTTTATCTTGGGTTGCATTGGTTCCCCTGAATAGTCAGAATATCCCCAACACTTCAGATATTTTTCTTAAAAATGCTACAACAGTTACATTTTGCTGATTATTCTCCTTGATTCTATAGTGTAATGAATGTTTATTGACTGAATGTTAAGCCAGAGAACTTCATAACTCAATGCATCGCTGGAAAACTATTCAAATTTTACTAATGTATATTAAAAAAGACACTTATTAGAAATCTAAAGTGTGGGACATTTTTAGGAATGTAGTCTTATTTTATTTAACTACAGTAATTTGATCTAGTAAACCTAGATAAATGATATCTAAACCTAGGCTAGAAGATATCTTTAGAAACTATTTTTAAAGAATGTATAAAAATTATTTGTAATTACCATATCAATTGTTTGTTTATGTAGATGCTGCCAAAGTATTTGGGAGTGCTTTACAACAGTTCCTTTTCTTAAATATATTTATTTTATAGTTTTATTTACATTTACTAGCCTGGCAAAACCTTTCATCATAGATCTATGAGAGACACTGGTTTTCATGTAATTGAAAAAATACAAGCAAAGCTGTTATTTTGCATCACACAGACAAAAGAAAAAATACTCAGTTGGTTTTTAGAATCTGAACATTAAAAAAAGAAACCAATTTAAGATATGCTGCTTATATGTAAAGAACAAGTCTTTTCTTCTGTATTCTTTGGTAAAATACTTGCAAGGAATGAAGATATATATATCTTCACAGATAGATAGATATTGATATATCCTATGTATATATCTATATAAAGTTCTAAATGTATGGTTATATATAGTTATAAATGTATAGTTGTACATATATAAAAATATATGTATGTATAAGTGTGTATGTAGATATAAATATATAGATTTTTTTCTTATGATTAAGCATTAGAGACACATCACTTTCTCTTTCCTGGAAAGTTTGTACAATATTTAAATGCATTGTTTAGGAGAAAAGTAAATACAGGATGCAT
The DNA here is from genome assembly GCF_020740605.2 of Lemur catta. NCBI lineage: Eukaryota > Metazoa > Chordata > Mammalia > Primates > Lemuridae > Lemur > Lemur catta. The sequence goes on along the minus strand of NC_059128.1, from coordinate 60,925,561 downwards.
AATGCTCTGAGAACCACTGAGCCTGGGTAAATAAAGGTAGACCAAACAGCTCAACTGGCCTTTGTGGACAATACCACAGAGGAATATCAGCCTCTAAAAGCTGACTGCTAGCTTTGACTATACTCAGAAAAGTTACTCACTTAGAATGCATATGTCCAAAATGTCAAAAAATTGGTTGCACCACCACATGTTGACAACTTTATTTGTATATTGCACATAAACGTAGTAGTTCTTCCTATAAGCAACACTGTATTCTAAGTTCATTGAGCCCAGGATGTCTGTCTCTCACATGGCGATGCTATCTATGCAAGTGTGCTGCCTCATTACTTTGTAAAATTTACTGATGTACACAAAACAAAGAGAGGGTTTTTAATAGTCTGAACATCCTGTTACCACATTTCAACAGAAACCTTAACACTGAAGGTAGGCCACAATTCCGGTTCAATGTACAAAAGACTTCATCATTTCTACTGTGAATAATTAAAGAAATACTTAAAGCATTTAGATTAACTTGGAGCTTTTGTTTTAGCTTCTATTTTGGTTGCAAAAGTATGTCAGTTATAAGTGTACCAAACTCATATGTGTTTGCTAACTTAGTTCAATGGATGATGCTGCCTAGAATGATCACTTTGAATTGAAATATGCTTAACTACACTTGAAGTTTTAAAACAGCAGTGTTTTTTAGGCAAGGTGAACACATGATAACAGTCATTGCATACTTGTAAATTTCTGAAGTTAATAGTTGTATGTTACAAACAGTATCAAGTACAAGCCAAACTTTTTATATTTTTTGCATTAAACATGAACTGGGTTACTGTATAATTTAAACATATGACATCCCATTTCAAAAATTATTTTCCATAGGCAGTTATTTATACTTTTAGGCATTTTAATTTCTTGAATTAAAGGACGCAATGTAGGTAAAGATATTCCTATATTTTCAAGTTCTCTTTTGATTGGTAAGGGACAGTGCAGGCCCATCTGTTTTGCAGCAAAGAAAGCCCCAAACCATCTGTGTAGAACCACATGCCAGCTAAAACACAGAGATATGCACAGTTTTTTTGTTATGAAAAATTTTGCAGTATTTTTTTCTGTATTAGTGTGAATAAATTAGCAACAACTAAATTAAAGAAATCTTTAGAGAACATATTAACTTTCTACTGCCTACAGTAAATTATATTCATTTAAAATTATTAAAGTTGCATTGTCCCCATATGAATTTTTCCTTACTGTTCTGACTTTGATATTGAAAATTCACCATCATCTACAAAGCAAATAGCTTCATTATTGGTAATGTAAGCTCATTTTTATAAAATTGTTTTTGATTGAGCAATATTTTGGCTTTCAAACAGTACATAATTGTCATTTTTGTTAATTTAACTATAAATAGCATAGTAGGATGAATGTTATGGTTATAATTCATTTATGTTATATTATTTGCACACTATCTGCTTATTACAGTACATGAAAATGTTTTATGGCACATGTTTAAAAAGTTTTTGTTTTCCTATTTTCCACTGAAGTAACTCTGCTAAACTATTTCTTAGATTTTACTAGAGTAATTGAATATATGAATTAATTGCTGGTTCCTCAGAAGCCAATACAAATACTGAATAATACATTAAATGTTAATTATATTTTATAATTATATGATTCTAAAGAATTATGTTAATATTTTAAAATACTTCTATATTTAAAATATTTCATACAGTATTTTATAATGGGCTTTTGCCTAAACCAAGTTGGCTATCCAGGCCATTTTTTGCAAAATCAGAAAAATACATACAGACCAACAGTCTCTAAAAGCATTCGCAAATATCACGTTTTCTGATTGCCTAGCAAGTCTTTTATCTTCACCCTGCTTTAGTTTATAGGTGATTGCTGTTTGATGAGTTAGAAAATAACAAATAATCGAGATATGCAAATGTATATCAGCTCCTTAAATACCTAGTAAGTATTGATGAAATATGTCACTTACTCTTTGAGGGAGACCTTTTCTATTACGTTTTACATTGGTGTCGAAAATGCTTATTATCTGTTTGAAAAACATTAAAAGCTTTAAATTCAAGCAGCTCATTTTTCATTTTGTTAATTGCATAACATACTAATGTTGCACTAGGTTGTTTTTTTCAGTGGTATAATGATGCAACAATATTTACATACCAACTCTGGTTTTCCTTTAATGGTTTCTATAACAAGATCATAATTTCCTTTAGCGTAATCACTGGCAGATTTATTTGGCGTCCCATCTTCGCTCCGCTCTGGCTTTGGGGGCCTGGGAGAGAGAGCATACAACTTCTTCTCCCTTTCACCCTTAAGAACAGTCTGCTCAAGTGCAGTTGCTGCAGGGCTGGGTTGCTCTCCCACCAAACATCCATGTTTAAAAAGCTTTTAGTACGAAGTATCAGTAGAAATTAACTGATTCCTTTACATTCTGCTCAAAAGCATTAACAAATTAGTTTATCCACCACAATTTTACTGCACAGTAGAGAGGTGAATATGTGAGAGTGGGTGGTTGGAGGGAAATTTCACTGAACTAGTTTCAATAGATTCATAGGAGAGGTGACATTACGAAAAAGAACATTATGATATTAAAGCTTTTCATAATGCACTCACTGTTAATCTAAATGCTGATGCTGAAATCCGTGGGTTCAATCCAGACCTCTGTGACACTGCCTGAGAAGTCCCTGTGACCTGTCTTCCACCCACCACGATCAAGAAGTGCTTTATGTTGCTGTGGCACACACCACGTAGGGCTGTAAATTCATATTCTGCATTTTTAATTTTCCCACATAGAACAATAATAAGGTGTGAGGATTTGTCTGGCTACTTTGCTCACCATGCCTTGGGAACAGATGAAAACACTGTAACATGACATTCCAAATTTAGCTACATTTGTCCTGCATAGAGAAATAAAATCAAAAAACAAAAAACAATTTCAAGCTGTCTCTTAAATTGAGCTGATTTCAGAGAAAAACACCATTAATCGGAACACTACAGATTGGTGTGACTTGTTCTTTGGATGACATTGTATGAGATAACTTTACAAACCTCTCATTATGCGGCAGAGATAGTTTGTTAAATGTCTAGATCCTTTTCAGTCAAGTAGCAAGTGACCTGTTTTAAACCACAGTAACAGCAGAGTTTTGAAAAGAAAAACTCTTCACACACGACGGAGCTGGGCAAAGCTGTGATTTTCTGCTTGGCTGGAACACAGTCTATGATTCAGTTATAAGGTTAATCAATCTGAACTAAAATGTAAAGGGATACGCATAAAAGATACACGTAAAATAGAATCCTTAATGTCTCAGAGGAACATGTATTTATATGTCCTCATAGTAGAGACGCAAGCTAATTTCAATCCTATCATGAGACCTCTAATGGCTACCTTAAGTGTTAATTCACTTTGCTGTGAGTCATCCCTTTTTGAAGAAAAATTAGAAATATGCATCAAAACCTGTGGCATAGTCTTGAAAGCAATCCTTAGCATATTAAAAGCTGACATAATTACCCATTGCAAGCAATAAATGAAACACATTTAATATTTTATTAAAATGTTTTAAAAATAATTGAAACTCAAAGCAGGGTTTATTTCAATTAACTTGTAAAGCAAAATAAATATTTAACTTATTTAGCATTTTGCAATTAAGATCTATAATTTAAATGATATGTAACTAGTCGTCTCTCTTAAACAAAACTATTCTCCACATAGTGTGGGTCAAAGCTTTATTTTACTTTATTCTTTGAAGGGGCCATTAGTTTTTGAGGGTTTTTCTTTTTTTCTGCATTAAATCTGCTCAAAAAGTGTCAAACTTAACTGCTCCGATACCTGCGCAGTCAAGACTTTCTCCTATTTTGTAATGTATGCCTGCTTATTAAAGTCTTCAAGACATCCTAGACTTAGGCAAACAGTGTCCAAATGTACCATATTTAGCTTCTATCTCAAAATCTCCCGAGCTGTCAATTTAGGTGTTAAAGAGACCATTTGTAAAGCTTGGCTGGGAATTGCCATTATTGACTGGAATGTGTGTTTATCATTACATTCAATGATGAAAGTGGAACATGTAGCATATGAATAAATGTCAGCAGATGTTTCTTTTAAATGGCCTGATTTCAACCTCCTGTTGTTTGTCTTGAATACAAATATTAAAAAAGGGAAAAAAGGCAGAATTTTTTATGACATAAGTGCCAGGGTAGTTAAATTTTTTGAAAAACAACAAAAATAATGGCTAGAATATCAGACTGAGAGAGTAAAGTAGAATTAAGAGTTAGTTGGCTGTGCTTGGCTACTCTTCTAAGGAGGTCTAGCAAAAGGAGAGATTTTCAGAATGTGGTTATAGCAAAATTTAATCCCATGGATTTTTGTGTTTAACAGCTGTTATTAAAGATTTTTTTTTAAGTCACTGAATTTGATTACTGCACAGAGGACATTTAGCTTGGGTAAGGGTCTTAAAAGTCTTTATCTCTTATTTGGAGACATTGAATGGAGACATACAGTAGCAAATGGATATTGTTTTCTTCTAAACTCTTACTTTGAAAGATAGACATTGAACACAGAAAGCATATTTTACATATTATAGTGAGAAAAATGCAACCTAAATTCAGTAGTATACTAACAAAATAGACAATCTAGATGGAAAGACTCAGAATCATCCTTTGTTCATTTCTATGGCAATTTTTGTGACTATAATGTATTTCATGTAATTCCTGTGGTGCTTTTGGGGCTGTAAATATTTGGGTGTCATTTGAAGAGGTGTAAAATGACTAGAGACAAATTCTGGGTGGGCTTTAAGAGGAGGAAATGTAACTTTAAAAATCAGGCACTCATATTAACATAAATTTCCAACATGATTGGTCTAAAATACTGCAGAGAAATTTTCAAATATAATGTATCTTATAATAAAATTGCTCAGCATTTGTCACCATTTCCACTTTATTTAAATGATAATAATTTGTACTTCAGACTGTAAGGAGCTCTACAGGCTAATGCTTATGTCTGTCAGAAACAGAACTTTCAAAGCCACTGAAGTTATGAGCAAAGCATGTTCCAAGCTTCAAAAAGGGCAATGACTCAGGGCCGGCTTTTCATCCCTGGCTTTCATTTTGGTAGCAGGATTGTTTGTAGCCACTGTTAGTTGTGGGCACAGATAGTGCATACACAATTAGCCATTTTCTCTTAATTTTTAGAGTATAAATGCCTAATTGCTTGTGCAATTAAAGGAAGCACAAATTTTCTGCCTGTAAAATAGAAAGCTAGGGTTGAATGCAAATTAAAACCATTAGTGTAATTTTCTGACTTGTGTATCAACAAATTTTATATGTTTTTCCTATATGTGATATTTCTGTAATATTGATCAAATAGCCATCCTTGAAAATGGGATATGCTTTCACAAAATGTTCAATTACCCTTAAGACAAAGAACATTTAGACAGTCATGCTAATCAAATATCAAGTTTAATATTTAACAATCAAGCCCTTAATAAAAAAAAAGGAATCAAATACTCTATTTGTTTTCTGAGACTTTCTAGTGGAAAACGCAGTAATTATTACAATAACTCCTCTGAAATTCAACATTGAACCTACATCTGCTTTTTCATTTGTTGACATTTATACACCATTATTCATCCTTGCAGGTCAGAAACAGCCAAAACTACATCTACCTGCCTGTCACTGAGATTGAAAACATTCCCCAGCCATTGCTCCATTCCCACCAGATATTTTCAGTACCAAACTCCTACCTTTCATCACTGTGCACACTTTACACATTCCTTCAGTTCAGCACTCTACATAACCTCTTTCAATCACAAATATAAATTATAGTCCTCTCTTCTAAAAAAATACTACAACTCTTGGTCAAGTTAGAGTCACCTTCCTTCACATTCTTCTGGATTTTTTTTTTTCCTTTTTCCCCAGTCCTCATCTGCTCCTTCCTGATCTGGGCACACACGCATACCCCCACACTAATATGTCAATGACACCTATTTCAGGGCGCATCCTCATCTACAAAAATACTTGGCATACGAAACATGAAATGCCTATTAATTAACTCTGCTTGACTTCACTATGCTTAACTATGAGCGAAATTATGCTCTAAGGCTCTATTATGATGAAAAGGAATTATTAACTAGCTAAAGAAAGAGTTCTTTGGATGATTAGAACGTGAAAGGACCTGAGAAGTGCTGGGATTTAGTAATACCTCATTTGTCACATTAGGAAACGAGACACTGAGAGGGCAAAGGGCCTCTGCTGTCTCTGGCAGAGAAAGGTCATGAATCCCTTCCGTCGCTCCTCCTCCACCCGTATGCCAGAGCATAACTGCACCTCCCGGGCTCTTCGACACACTATAGGCCAAAGGGTATGGCACTTAGCCTTCCTAAACCTCTGTTTGCTGTCCCAAGTGTCCCACAAAAGTGGAAGAGGCACAGCAGGCATTCCTGCATAATGCATTACAGTGGAAGACATGGAATAGGAGTTTACTAGGACTGAACTGAATTAATACTAACTGATAAAAACTTAACATCTAATCTACAAAGAGAGAAAGAAATCATTGTTAAATAGCAATTATCTTTTTATAATCATACATCTCATATTTCAGTATTAGGTCAAAGAAATAGGTGCTCTATGATGACAAGCAGCCTTCACTTTCACTGAGCTGTATTTAATGGCTGACAATAATTAATGTCACTTTGTGATTCTAAATAAGCCAAAAAGGCCAGAAAAACGGCACCTTCTTTAGAGAAATAGATTCAATAGTAAATTTAAGAATTTGATGACATATACTCGTCTTATACTAAGAATGGTTAGTTAAGATGTAAGAATTACAGCCGGGCGCGGTGGCTCACGCCTGTAATCCTAGCACTCTGGGAGGCCGAGGCGGGCAGATCGTTTGAGCTCAGGAGTTCGAGACCAGCCTCAGTAAGAGCGAGACCCCGTCTCTACTAAAAATAGAAAGAAATTATATGGACAGCTAAAATATATATAGAAAAAATTAGCCGTGCATGGTGGCGCATCCAGTTACTCGGGAGACTGAGGCAGGAGGATCGCTTGAGCCCGGGAGTTTGAGGTTGCTGTGAGCTAGGCTGATGCCACGGCACTCACTCTAGCCCAGGCAACACAGTGAGACTCTGTCTCAAAAAAAAAAAAAAAAAAAAAAAAGATATAAGAATTACCATGTTCTTAATGTTAGCTTTCTCATTGAAGATGGAAGTGTTCACCATATCTTCCAGAATGAGTTTTAGGAAATAATAATTTGTGGGGGACACTGAATTAGATCATCTTAAGCAAATCTCACTTTCCAGGAATTCACAGAGACTCTGTTAATGTCACTGTGTGACTTTACATATTGGGATGGGAGGTAGGGTTTACACAGCAGTTTTCAAGTGCATTTGACTATGTTTTCTTAAAGTATCTTATAGTAATAGTATTCCAGGAAAATCTTTGCACCTAATCTAGTTTAATACTATGATACTATAATTGATTAACAAAAATTTAAAGTCCCCTCCTAGCATATCTCACTTAAAACTAGGAAAGATGGCTCTGATACTTAGGCAAGAGTTATTTTCACTCTTCCATAGTAATTTCAGTGGTCATGACGGTTCTCACACTAACAATTTTTATTGAGTTTTTTACTTCCTGTCTTAACTTGGTATGCTGTTAAGAATGGTTTACAGTTTCTAATTGTTTAAGTTTCAGGTTTCAGTTAAGTCAAATAGCAAAAAATATATATAACAATCTTGAGAGAAGAGGAGTTTAAGGTATAGTGACCATCAGGGAAGAGTCTACCAAGTTTCCCTACATAGCAGGGATAAGAATCATTAAACACCCACTAGCTCCAAAGGCTCTCCTTACCCAGGGTACCAATAATTCTCATCATATAGGGCAGGGTGTGGGGGGCTGAAAATAGATAGGAAAAGAACCAAAATCTATTAGTACCTTTTATGTACAAGGCATAGGGCTGAGCACTTTCACAAAGATTATTTCTCTTATTGTCCCAACCACTTTGGAAGGTATTTTTCCAGAAAAGAAAATAGAGGCAGTTTCTAGGAAGCAGCAGTCAAAGTGCATATTTCTTCTCAGAGCTAACACACTGGGCAGGTTGGGGAAGAAAAGTTGATATAATAGGTGCCAAAGGGCCAGGAGAAGGGAAACATAGGGACTAAAAATGCACAATCTTGCAAAGCATCTTGTAATTACTGAAACCAGGCAGCAACAAAAGCACTTTAATCCTTCAGTAAATTGTCATTGATATTAAATATAGGGTTTTAGCAGTTAGAGATGCTCAATTTTTAAGCAAATAAAAGAACAGATGCTTAGAGTTTCCAAGTATCCTCAAGGCTCAGCATTGGCCGACTCAGGGACTTAGATAACTCTGAGATTATAAAGAGAATTCTTGATATCTCTATAGGTGCTTCAACACAGCTACCAAATCCAGCTCCTAAAGGGATCCTTAGTTCACTGCGCTCCTATCTTACATTGAGAAATTTTGTTTCTTTTTCTGTGATCTAAACAACCAATTAACAGCATTTAGAGTTTCTACAAGAAACTCTTGCATTCCAGAGGTTTCCTGTCTCTCTCAGTAATTCAATCTTTTGGTCTTCAGTCTTAAAAACAATGCGTTTTCTATATTTTTTCATGTGCTTGCAAAGGTTGTTATCAGAAACATAAATTTCTTTTGTTTAAAGAGCTTTCAAAGTCATAAATCATAAAAAGGAAAAAAAAGTGTTTTATTCAGACATGCATAACATTTCATTAGAAAATCATTTAAATTTTCAATTCAACACTATTTAGATATAAATATTTACTATTTATAAGGCTATGAAATACAAAGCTTATGTTTTCTACTCTATTAAAATGGCTAAAAGAGAAAAAAAAAACCTCTACCTAATAATGTCAAACCCTGTAAAATAAAACTGTCAACAGATATACTAAAATTTTACTCTTCCAATAGTTATTATCTGACTCATTATCTTTATATACTAACATTGTCACAGTTAAATCACTATCTATCAAATATAGGAACAGAATGATACAACATGGGATGAGCCAGATATGATCAGATAACTTTTAATCTATGTAATTGTGAATCTCATATTAATGAGAGGATCCACGTCAGAAATTAGTAACAGGAGGTATCTTACAGATGGATGAAAGTAGCAGCAATGCAAATTAGTGCAAAGTGGAACTTTTGTTCACAAAAAAATTAAGGTCAAATTTCACAGATTTAGAACTAAGTGTGTTAATTCCAGACTTCGTCAGCAGTCAGTTTCTTTGAGAATCTCAATCATTCATCTTTCTGAGAGTAATATTAAAATTGTCTTGGGCAAATGCTATATTCTAATTGGTGCTTTTTAAGTCCTTCCACCTTGACCTGTATACTTACATATTCTTTCAACTGTTTCCAAATGAGAAGCTATAATCTAAAAGCCTATTTTTAAAAAGAAAACATTTGGAAAATAAAGTTCAATGCCTAAAGAGCTGAAATATTCTGTGTGAATACCAGTCCTGGACAGAAGATTTTCACTGAGGAAATGAGAGCTTTGGAGCATTTGGGACCAAAGGAAAAGAATATTTCCTCTCAAACATTTCCAGCTTAAAATATGTGGTGAGGAAACTGGAATTTTCAAAACTGGAAGAAAAAAAAAAGAGAAAACATTTTGGCTGATAAGATGCTCCTGAATAAAATATTATCTGAAACAAATGTTTAAGTCAAGAAAACACCTGCCAATGTAGATGTGCCCTTCAATAAATATGGTGTCTCCATCCTCACTTAACATGTTTCTTAGCAATGAAATGTTGGCATTAAATTTAAACATAAGTGCAGTATAAAAGAGGCATATAGCTATATATTATGGACATGGTGTTATAATAGCTAGGCCAGGGATTTTCAGTGTTTTGAAGTCACAATATTTTTATATTAACATCAATTAGAATCATAATTAAGCAATAAGGTGTTTAATGATATAGATAAGAGAATAATATAACCACAGTGACACAAGTCTGTTGCTGGTAATTTATATAAAAGGAGGAATATGAATATCAGACATGATATTAGGAAAGTAAAGCTTGAAGATAAAGACCATAATGATATAATAATATTTTCATTTTCATTTTTATGGTTTGTTTTCTGGATCACGTAAAACATCTTCAAGACTGTTTTTATATACAATGGCAACACGTGTACTTTTTGTTTTCTAATGCATCCTTAAATGCCATTGAAAGGAATGTCTTTGTAGAATGGAGGTGATAAAATAATTTAGAGGTTCAAATAAAAATGGATTAATTATTTCATGGATTTACAAATAATATCCTTCCTAAAAACATACTATTAAATAAAAACCTGTAATTTCCAATAAAAATATACAATGGATATTACACTTGCAAACCGTGAAACCTGGCAGACACTCATACAATCTTGATTTGAAGGAAAATGTAAAAAGTTATGAAAATGGCAAATTTAAATTGGCAAAATGAAGAAAACCAGATGCACCTAGGTTGAAAGAAAAGTTTCAAAGCACAAGAATAGCTTAATTACTATAACAGTTGTTCTACCATATCCCCCAGGTTGCAATGGGTTTGAGGGGAAAAAAATCTTTAGAGTCTACTCAAATCCGTATTTATAACCAGAAAGGTATAATTTGAAGACTCATGCAATTGCTTAATGAATGAAAAAGCAATGTTTTTCCTTTGAAAATGTGTGTATAATATAATAATATTAAAATTATTGTATTCATAAAATATTTGATTGAGGTATGTTTAAACCTTTCCACTTGAAACATGTATCTTATTATATATCAACTTATCAGATCAACTATTTGATAATACACACCTTAAGAAGATGAGATACAGGCCAGGTAAGATTACATGGGGGAATGGGAAGGAAGAGAAAACATGGAATTAAACCTTCCTGAGAAGGAAGAAACTAAAATATAGAGGAAGAGCTATTCATGATTTTGATTGAGGACCTAAGATGGGCCTTTGGTATAAACAGTGATTGTGTAATGTCAAAAAGGAAATAGGTGCCAAACATAGCAGTTCCAAAAATATTTCATCTAACAGAATTTACCTAATGTCTGGCCCTTGAGTAAGGGATACCAGGGTTCACCTCAAGTGTGAAATATTTTAGACTCAGTATGTATAAAACTTATATCAATTCTTAACACACAATTGAATACTGAGATTCTAAACATAATTCTAACAATGTTCATTGTTCATTACATTGCTGAAAGGATTACTGAATTTCATCCAAGAGAATCTAATCAATGAGACCCCAAGAACCAAATATATTATTTTGATGTTCTGAGGGATTTTTTCCTCTTATTTTGTTATCACTTTGTAACTAAAATACCACATACCAAATACCACTACTTTATTAATATCTCAAATCATAATTATGCTTATAAAGCATATAATACATACATTTCCAAAGACAATGGCAAGTTATTTGAATTCAGATGCACAATATACATACGCAAGAAAGGATATTCAAAAGGGTATACATCGGAACTCCTTGTAACACAAGTGGACATAGAGTTTTAGGTGAATTATTTTTAATCCAATTGTTAACTGTAAGATATCGCTCAGTATTGTCGAATTGCATCATTTCCAAAAGCAAATGTACATAGGAAGCTATTTCCACTTCCAAATATCATGGAGCAGCTCATATTAGATTAAAGCTCTAGCTAAGAACAATTAGGAAAAGCTGGATAACATGCAGAGACATAAGTTTGAAGGTATCAGAGAACTGCTGAGACAGCCAGGAATTGGGGGGCAAGCTTGTCGAGAAAAAAAGGAGCTTACCAAAACAAGCCCAAATTTTTTTAATACTTCTTTTCCCCTTACAGCATCTACCAATTCTTGGCTTACAGCAAAAATGTGAGAAGGCAGGTCAAGGCTGGCTTGTAACAAGCAGATAAGTTTTAGGCAATCTCAAGGGACTTAGAAGGCAAAAATTGGAGTTTTGTGCTGTCAAGAGAGATAGAAATTTGAGGAGCCTAGTACCTAAAGAAAAAAAGAATCTGGATTAGTGCTACTTTTCTCTTCAAAAAAGTTACTGATTAACCTGCACTGAGCAGTAGGTTAATAAGCCATGCAGAAAGAAGATATAAAGCATGACAGAATATTGGCATTTTTATGGGCCTGGGAAGACTCTCCCTGGGCGTAAAGGAGAATAAAAATCTCAGGACCTCCTCTTCAAAAACACTCCTTACGCAAAAGAGAAAGTCAAGCCTGCAGGCTGAGTCATGCGATGCTCCCTTCCAATGAATAGCTGTTAGAAACATTGTGCATTAGCCAGATCCCCATGGAAAAGTAAAAGGCCTCAGGCATCTATGAAGAACTGTCCCCACAGAACAATCAGAAGGAAACTCTTTGCTGACCTCCCATAACACGGGCATGCCAATTCTAACTTTAGGTCTACAGTCTAAGTCTAGCTCCTAAAACTAAAGTCTGTTCAATTCCACACTGGTAATGTTGATTATAAGCTTATCTTCCCAGGTGCAGAACGTAGACAAGATCAATCATTCCTCCATCTACCCAAAGATGTTTGCATTATTAATTCTTCCCTTAGTACCTTTTTATCTTCAAACATTCACCTTATCTTATGTAAATTATAGATTTCTTGGGCACTAATTAAAGTCCCACAAGAATATAACCATTCAACCACCTTATACCCCTTTTTCTACATGCCTTCCCTCCTTTAATGAAATGTATAAATAATAAGCCTCCTAAAAATCTCTTTGGGAAAAACAGTCACAGATGTGTCTGTGGCTCATGTTTTTCCCAAGCATGCCCTAAAGCTGGTTGAACAAACCTTGATTTATTGAGATCTTTGTCTCAGTAACTCATTTCAGTTGTCTTGGGACACCTAGAAAGCTATACCCTTGGAAAGATGTGACTAAGAGGAAGACCATGACTTACAAAGACAGAAAACCAGCCTCCAGTCAACTGAATCCATTGTTAGACTGAAAATTTTCATCCTTTTGTTGCCTGCCAGAGGATGGGGTGAATCTTCTCTGGAATGAGATAACAGATTGGTTCTTCCCATCAGACACAATGACTAGGAATCTTCAATTTAAAAAAATACATACTCTTGCTGAAGAAAGTATCAAAATAACAAGAAGACAATAGTAACAAACCCATAGGTGATGTAACTATTAGAGTTTTCAGACATGGAATTTAAGATAAATTGATCAATAAGTTCAAGAAAATAGACAAGTGAGAGGATTTCAGCACATAACTTGGACATATAAAAATCAAATAAAAATTACAGATCTAAAAAATATAGTAACTTAAACTCAGATTTCCCAAGATAAGCTTAACAGTAGTTTGAAAAGAGCTAAAGAAGAGGTTACAAAGCTGGAAGATAGGTCAGTAGAAAATATTCAGACTAAAGCATGAGAATAAGATGAATGGAAAGTACAGAACACAGCATAAAATATATGTGGATTATGATAAAAAGGTCTAACATAATGTAATTTGAATCCTGTAAAAAGAGCAGAGAGGGAGAATAATGGCAAATGCAATATTGTGGAAATTATCACCAAGAATATCTCAACACTGAAGAAAAACTGCAATAACAAATCCAGAATGTCCTATGTACCTGAAGCAGGATAAATGTAAAAAATATATATTCACAAAGAAAATCACATTGAGGTTCTTCAGCATAAAACTAGCAAAATCCATAGACAAAAAGAAAAATCTTAAGAACACTCAGACGGTAAAAATACCATTACTTTCAAAGAAGTGAAAGAAACAATGGAAGCCAGAAGGTAATACAATAGTTTTAAAATGCTAAAAGAGAAAAATAAAACGCACTAAATTAGAATTTTATATCCAGATCATATATCCTTCAAAAATGAAAATGAAATAAGAATACAAAAACTAAGATTAATTATTAGCAGTATGAGCATATATTTAAAAATAGTAAAATATTTATTTGAGCAAAATGAGAATGAACCCAGAAGCAAATAGAAAAACACAGAAAGTAGTGAAGGGAAATGGTGGAAGTAAATATGTATGTAATCCAAATAGACATTAAATCTACAAAAAGAAATAATGTATTTTCCAGTACAAAATATTGCTAGAATTAAAATATGTGACAACATTAACACAAAAGGCAAGAAATAAATAAATGGAGATAAAGCAGTTTATGGATCTTGCATTTTCTGGAAAGTAGTAAGAGTACAAATTTTTAAAATATGCAATACCACCACTGGGTGTATACCCAAAGGAAAAGAAGTCATTATATCAAAAAGACACCTACATTTGTATGTTTATTGCAGCACAATTCACAATTGCAAAGATATGAAATCAACCTAAGAACCCATCAACTGATGAGTGGATAAAGAAAATGTGGCCACGGAATACTATTCAGCCAAAAGGAAAAATGAAATAATGTTTTTTGCAGCAACTTGGATGGAACTGAAGGCCATTATCCTAAGTGAAGTGACTCATAACCAGAGAACCAAATACTGCATATTCTCACTTATCAGTGGGAACTAAGCTAGAGTATACGTGGTCAGAGAGAATGATACTAATAGACATTAAAGACTCAGAAGGGAGAAGGTAGGAAGGGGATGAGAGATGAAAAAATACCTCTTGGGTACAAAATACACTATTTGGGAAATGGGTGTACTAAAAGCCCAGACTTCACCACTATACAATTCATCCATGTAACAAAAAAACCATTTGCATCCCCTAAATCTGTGAAAAGAAAACAGAAAAAAAGTATGCTTATATTTGTCTTTTATAGCCAGATATTCTAACTTGTCTATATAACTACCAATATAGAAAGAAACATGTTCTTATGACATAGCCTCAATTTCAGATTATACAGGTGTTTCTCTGTCAAACTCTATCATTCACTAAAAGTAAATATTATTCAAGTTATAGAAAATAAAATAAAATATGCTCATAAAATAAGGATGTGTGTTGCAATCTCTAGAATAATCTGAATGTAATTCACCATTTTACTATGATTGTACCATGCATTTTGCCATGTATCATCATCTCCTTTCTTATCCAACTCTGCTTAAAGTAGATAATTGCCTTGTTTTTTAGTTTGTTTTCTCTGTGTGTATCACTAATTCACAAACTTTTGAACAGAGCTTAAAAGTTCAGGTGAGGCAAAGGTAATATATATAACCTAAATATTTGTACCCCTGTAATATGCTGAAATTAAAAAAAAATAAATAAAATATGAGGTTTTCTCTAAAAAATACATAAATAAAAATTATAGTAAAGTACAATTACCAAACTAGTCAGAGATGAAGGGGCAATTTGATGGAAATATTTGATTGTGAAAAATAAGGAAAGAAAGAAAACTAACATGAAACAGGTAGAATAAGTAGGCAATTCATTGTAGTGTGGTAAATATAAACTCAAATGTATCAGCAATTACACAATTACATAAAATATAAATGGACTAAATATATCATTGTGAAAACAAAAATGTGAGATAATTTTTTAAAAATCCCAATTCTATTCTATGAAAACACACACACACACACACACACACACACACACACACCCTTACCTTCTTAAATATAGCAAAGAAGTTGAAATTAAAGGATGAAAAAGTATATATATTGCAAATACTAATCAAAAGAAAACTAATGTAGCTATACTGACAAGGTACACATTCAGGTAACTAATTTTATTAGACATAAAGAGAGTGTTTTCTAATAATAAAAGGGTTAGTACATAAGGAAAATATAGCAGCTTTAAATTTATATACATCTAATAACATTGCTTCAAAATATACAAAAATATAGAAAAGAAAATGGACAGAAATAGAAGGACAATGCACAAATCAACAATCAGTGAAAGACTTTAACATACTTAGTAATAATACAAGCGGATAGAGAAGTAAGGATATAGAAGATTTTAGCAAGAAAATAAAGACTCATGAGCTAACTGACTTATTTAAAACATTGTCTTCAAGGGTGATAGAATGTGCATTCTTTCAGGTGAACGTGGAATATTTACCAAAATAGATCATGTTTTAGTCAATGTTGGTATAGGTTCATCACATTTCAGATAATGGAAATCATGGCACATACTCTGATCTCATTGCTATTAGGTTAGAAAACAATTTTTTAAAAAAGATAAATAGAAAATCCACAAATGTTTGAAAAGTAATGCACTTCTAGAAATATACTAAAATTTCCTATAATCTATTAATAAGTATCTACATAAAACCCACAGCAAGTATCAAACATAATGGTGAAACACAGAAACTTCTCTCCCTGAGACTGGGAAAAAGACAAAGATGTCCATTAGTGCCTCTTCTGTTCAACACCAAGTGAGAGTAATAAGCAAGAAAAATAGATAAAAAAATATAAGGATTAGAAAGAGATAAAGAAAAATGATATTATTTGCAGATGATGTAACTCTCTATATATAAAATCCAAAGGTTTTTTCAGTAAACCAATTAGGATTTATAAATAAATTTAACAAAATAACTGTAAAATAATCAATATTTAAAAAGCAATTATATCTCTATATATCACTAAAAACAATTATAAAATGAAATTATAAAAATACACATACAATTTGCAAGCAAAAAATGCAAATACCAAAGGAAAAAACTAATAAAATATGTATAAAATCCATACTTGTAAAACTGAAAAATATCATTGAGAAAAATTAGACAATAGAAGCTACAAATGAAAGGATTTACCATATTTCTAAACAGAATACAATATTGAAAAGATAGCATTTTTCCTAAAAATGAGATATAGATTCAATCAAAATTTTAGCAGATATTTTTAAATATGGAAATCAGCATAAGATAATTTTAAAATCCATATGGAAATGCAAAAAGATAAGAAAAACCAAGATTATCTTGAAGAAGAACAAAATCAACAGAGATACATTAGCAGAAATCAAGACTTAATACAATGTGTCATAATTAAAATAGTGTGGTATGTAAAGAAATTTAAAGGAGAATCTAAAGACAAATCCAAACAAATACATAGTCACTTGGATTACAACAAAGGTGACACTGTACTGTAATATTGATAGAATTTCCTTCTCAATAAACAGTGCTAGGCCAATTAATTATATCTAAAATATATACATATATATATATAATTGACCACTACCTTAAAGCATACACAAAAATCAATTCAGGTGCTTTGTTGATATAAAAATAAATGGCAAAAAATAACCTTCCAAAAATAGGAATATATTGTCATGCTCTTGGGGTAGATAAAGCTAACATTAACAGGGCACAAAATGCACTAACCATTAAGAAAGACTACATTAAAATTAGGGTATTATATTCATCTAAAACACCATTAAAGAAGTGAAAAAGGCAAATCATAGACTGGAAAATTATGTTTTCCAGGCACATATCCCAAAAGTACACATAACCAGAACATATCAAGTACTACACAACCATAAGAAGAAAGACAACTCAAAAAAAATGAACAACAAATTTGATCAGATATTTCACAAAAAATACTATCCAGTGGCCAATTAACACAGGAAAAAGGGCCAAATTTATTAGTTGTCAAAGCAATGCATATTAAAATTGCAATATGACATCACTGTATACCCACCAAAATGGATACACTGGAAAAGAGTGACAACACCAAACCCTGGTAAGGATATGAAGCAACATCAGGTGTTGCTGGTACACCTGCATTAAATGGTACAACCACTTTACAAAATTGTTTGATCAAAGCTACTACAGCTGAACATACATGTACGTTATTAGCCAGCTATTCCACTCCTAGGTACAAATTTAACAGAAATGTGTATGTATGTGAAAAAACACATACAAGAAAATTAATAGCAGCCAAAAATAGGAAACAATCCAAGTCCATCGGGGGTAAATGAATTTTGAAATATTCATGTGATGAAATATTCCATAGCAATGAACTCAATGAACTGCAATTGGACAACACAATATGGGTGCAAGAAAGTACATACCATAGGTTCAGATACACATCAAACTAGTTGGAAGACTCAAGAATCAAGATAGTGATTTCTTTCGGAAGGGGTAAAGACACGATGGGACAAAGGAGAGTTCCTTACATGCTAATAATGTCCTATTCCTTGAGGAATACACAGATATGTTTGCTTTGTTAAAATATTTAATAATATGTACACTTTCATTAGTGCATCTTGAATATTTCATTTTAATGAAAAATTTACTTAAATCACATGGCAAATGAAAATATGGTTCAGAAGAAAAGTTTTAGCTTCTTCTTTTCCTCTTCTTCACTGACTTGCTATACCAATAAAAAAAATTGTCTCATAGTTTTGGATTCTGTATTGGCTTTGTGGAAGTTTCATTCTTCAATTTTACTTATGATGAAGAGAAGTTAAGGACTTCAGTTTATAAACATATCTACAATAATAACTTCAAATGAAAGGCATTATAAACCACAACAGAATGTATATGTCTTAGATTTTTGATATGCTTGTACTTTTCCCCCTAAAATCTCAAAATTATTATATTGACAAGTACAGTCATGCATCACCTAACCATGGGGATGTGGTCTGAGAAATGTGTCATTAGGCTATTTTGTCATTGTGGGAAGATCATAGAGTGTACTTATACAAACCTAGATGCTATAGACTACTACCCATCTAGGCTATGTGGCATAGCCTATTGCTCCTAGGCTACAAACCTATATACAGCATGTTACTGTACTTAATACTGTAGGCAACTGTAACACAGTGGTATTTGTGTATCTAAACATATATAAACATAGGAATGGTACAGTAAAAATATGGTATTATAAATTTATGGGACCACCTCATATATGTGGTCTGTCATTTTCCAAAACATCCTTATGTGGAGCATGACTGTAATTGTCTTATTGTGTCCTTACCATGTGCCTATGAAGTGAGTAGGGGAAGATATTATCCATCTCACAAGTGACACAGAATGAACCAAAGACCACCTCCAAAACTCATTTGGATTTTTACTAAAAGAGGGTGATTGATTGAGTCAGCATTTGTTTTGTGACCTTAGCAAATCAAACATGTCATTTCTGCTTTGATCTAATCTACCAAACACAGATTCATCTAGTCATTCTCAGGGACTATGTTTTAGCATCTCCTTCAGTGGAGAATTCTAGAGTATTTGTTCCAGACACAAAATGCTTTGAACAGCTGTCCACATTTCTCTCCAGAATTGTTTTTCAGGGCTCCTTCAATTCTAATGCTAATCGCCATTCAACACCTTACATAGCTTTACTCTCTCACACCAGGAAAGCTCCTAAATATCCTTTCAGGAGAAAGGATATGCCCTGGCCCCTGATGCAGAATTCTTATAACTGCATCAGTGGAAAACAGAGGAAGAATGTTTCCTTTTTTCAAGGGGCTGAAGATTGTTACATTCATACTGAACTGACATGCAATGTATGCAAAACTAGTAACAATTAGTCAAAAGATCTAGTGGGGGTCCTCATGATAGTAATCTCATCCTCCTCAAAACAGAGGGAAAGGCATTTCTGAAATGATTCATGGGATCAATTTGCCTTACCTCAAGAGGTTTCTTTTAATCATCTGATTAAGCTACACTAAGGATTAACTTTTCTAGCGTGTAGTTAGTTCTAGTAATGATCTACGTCTATGATTCTGTCTTAAAAAATTCTCCAACTTTTCTCAAAAGAGTTTAAAATTCACTGACCCCAAGAAGTGGGCTTTGATTTTCTAATAGCTCCCTGGACCACATCATTAACACAATCATGTATTTCCCCCACATTATAGGCACAAAAGTCCAAATGAAAATGTGATTTAGTTCAATGCGATTGCTGTCATGAAATCCAGGCTGGGAAACTTGAAGTTTCTTCTCCTAATTTTAAGTCCAATATGTTCTTCGCAGCATTTACTACATCGTATGATATTATAATAACAAAGAATATCAGTTGTGAGACAGTAATTATAAATGAGATCGTGTAAATTCAAAGCTTGAGAACTTTGACCGCCTGGTGTTCTTGCTCCCAGTTTCACGTCTGTACCTCACTACCATCCATACTACATGTCCTCTAAGTAAATCTTAAAACGCATGTTACTGATATTCTTAGCAAAGCATTATCTCCTGCTATACCTTCATATTTGAGTCCAAAGTTCACCACTGGAGATCATGGTGAAGTGACTCCTCTCATTCTCTCATCTTTGCCTAACATGGTTCTCCCTGTTTCTGTTATCTAGTTGTAGCTCCATCAACTATTCCACTCAACTGGAGGAAATCTTTACATACACAGAGACACATACACACGTGCTCACACTTTTCAAGGGTATAAGTAGTTGATTATAGGAAATATTCAAACATATTAGATTTAACTATTTAATTATGTAAATATGCTAGGATTCCACACGCACCCATTATTTTAAGATGAGGAATAAAATGCTCTGAGAGACAGCTTAACAAAAATTTGAACAGAACTGCCAAGTTATTTTGCTCTTGGTTATTATGAGAGCTTGTTGTTGTAGGAATTGTTAGAAATTCAGATTTGCCATTATAAAAAAGAAGGATGAAGCCTGGGAATGAATGAATAAATCTTCCAGGTTTTAAGTTTTTATACTTTCAATTTTTATTCACAAAAACCATTGCCACAAATAGTATATATGAACAACCAAATAGCATTATAGTCTTTCATCCCAGAATTTGTTTCAAATATATTAATAACAGAAATACATTTCTATTATTATAATAAAAGAAATAACTTTTAGATGAAATCCAATAACCAGCATGAAGAAAAAATGAATTATTTATTAGTATTTTGCCCCTGAAATTTTTAAAATGGCCTTTGAAAGATATTTCAAAGTCACCCAAAACCAATATAAATTACTGGAGGTAAATTGATTTTCATCACCCAGATTCTTGTTTGTCTTCAGTTAACTTTTCACTCCCCTAGATATTGTGGTTTTCCTCATGCTATGGACTTTTAAATATTGATCTTCATTTTAAAGTTTTTAAGGGCTAGTGTTCTGAATTATAAGCAAGAAACTCTATGAGTATTTGAAATTGAAGAGAGTTAAGAAGAGTTGCTTTTAGAAAGAGCAAAGAGGACAAGTGAACAATTTAAAAATGGAATGAATGGAATTTAAAAATGCAAATGAGTGAATCATATTTTTTCACAGAAGCCAGATGTCCACTTGCTTCCATGTTACAAATCAGTATAAAGGCTTATTTGTAAGGAAAAGTTTACACAATAAAAACAAAATGATGTATTTAGAAAAACAGTCTATTGATCCATCTGGTTTCAATGTCTATATAAGAAAGGAGGAAAAAAATGGCATTCTGGTTAACTCTACCTCAATTATCAAGATCAGAGTTGCTTAATCTTGCTTCAAGAAGACAGCGAATATACACTATTTTCTATTCCAGATTTCTTTGTGCATACTTCATAAGCATTTGTTGTAAAGAGGGCCCACAGCTTTCATAAAGAGTCATATTTCCAAAAAGGTTAATAATCAGTTCTTTTCTAGCCCAAATATCTACATTATGAAATCATATTGCTTTCAACTTTTTTTTAGATTAGATATTAACTGAAGGCACAAGTATGATATTTTTTAAAAAATCAAATGTCCTACAAGTAAAACTTTTTCTTGGAATATTCTAAGAATGGATCAGAAATTAATATCCTTGGGAAATGGGAAAAAGGAATAGAAATAACAAAAGTACTTAATTATGGATTATTGTTGCAAAGATAGCCATTTATCCTCAGAAATGGTAATACAAAAAGCCACATACAACAGGCAAAAAGAAATGTTAAAAAATATATTAAGTCTTCTGAGCACTTTTACATGTATTCGGCTAAGCATTTGAGTATTTACGTTATATAATCAGTTACCCATATTTGGTCTAGTCCAACAACAACAAAAAAGAAAATGAACCGAGAATTGAGATATTTACTGTCAACTCTGCAAAAACCATTTTGAGTCACTGAATTACAGAATTTAACAGTATCATAACACTTATAAATTTGTGAATGGAAGGGGCAATTTGTGAATGACAGAAGAAAAGAAATGTATGCATCCTCAGGGTGCTTAAAATCATTCAAAGTTGACCAAAGTATATCCTATTCCTCGTATTTTCTATTTGAATGCTCTGTTAAAAACTTCTACTTCAAATCCCTTAATGCATTACTATTAATTTTATTTTGCTTCTCTATTTTTTTAAAAAGGTTTACACAGAAGAGAAGAAATGGAGAATTCTCAATTACTGAAGAAATATGGGTTGAAGACCCATATAATCCACCAGCAACTGTTATGTGATCAAAATTAGGTATATTTTCCAGCTCATTTTACTAGATTTAGTTCAACCTTTTGCTTTATATAAATCAAACTTATCTAACTAAATAAAATTTTTAAACAAGAAGGCTAAATAATGCTCTGTGACTCTTACAGTATTTCTAAAATCTATTTTTGTTGAGATATTAGACCAATTCTTTTTTGCCTTCTGTACCTACCCACAATTTACTAGAATCAGGAAAATATAATGAATTTAATATGTGGTCAATCTGGGTAGTATGTCATTTCTAAAGTTTCAGAGTACTTATGGAAGGTAGGTAAAAAAAATAAACTTACTTTTCACCTAACTCTCTTACAGTAACTACATACATGGGACAAGAGCTCAGTAAATGCTTCTCTCTATGGTAAATGCTTCTCCCCATTTACTCATACTGCATATAAGAATAAGCATTAATTCTTTATTAGCTCTTGTTAAGGATACAATCTTACTTGGTCAGGAAATGAACTTGAAACCTTTATTTGATCCTACTATTTTCTGAAATCACCAAACCATGCCATGTGACTTGGGCTTATAATGTAGGAACTAAATCCTTGCTTCTCATGGTGTGGTCTGCAGGCCAGCAGCAGCAGCAGCAGCTTTGAGCTTGCTGGAAATGTAAATATCCCCACCCACCACAGGCCTATTGAATCAGTATCTTCAATATAACAAGATCCAGGTGATTTAGACACAGATTAAATGTTAGAAGCACTCGTCTAAATCAGTGATTCTCTAAGTGTTGTCCCCAACCAGCGGCATTAACATCATATGTGAGTTTTTTGTAAAAAATGAAAATTCATCAGTCCTACCCTGGGCCTACTACTTTAACAAGTTCCTCAGGTAGTTCTTATGCACATTATACTTTAAAAAATCACTGACCTAGATCATTAATAATGATTTTGTTTCAAATATTTCCCATGTACCAAGCCCTCCCTGCTATCTGCTTCTTTTTCACACCTGCTAGAAAGAGCATCCTTCTAACACATTGTATAGTTAAAAAAAAAATGCTTGTGTATTTAGCTTTCCTTGAAAAGGCCTAGAATTCCTTCAAATATTT
The DNA here is from genome assembly GCF_020740605.2 of Lemur catta. NCBI lineage: Eukaryota > Metazoa > Chordata > Mammalia > Primates > Lemuridae > Lemur > Lemur catta. The sequence continues at coordinate 60,902,252 of NC_059128.1, read as the reverse complement.
AAAATAATTTAAATATAGGTTTCCCTGCTTATATATGTTATATATATTTACTTTTTCACACATGCACCCATACACACACCATTAAAAACAGAGGTATTGAATGGGTGGAAAGTAGTCATGATATTAGTCACACATTTATATTTAGTATTTACTTATTTCCCTTTCCCTCCTTATGTGATATAAAAGAGACAAGAAAGAAAGCCCAATATCAAAACAAATTGGTAGAAGCAGAACTTCAAAATAATGTGTAGTTTACAGACACAAAACCCCCCTAAAAAACACAAATTAACTCTGAGTTTTCCTATGGCAATCTTCACTCCACTGGCAAGAAGCTGAAGTGGTCTCATCTTTATCATCAATCTAGTTCAGCAATTACCTCCTCTATGGAGTCTTCCAGTCTCTTTGGGGCAAAGTTAGGAGCAACTCCTCTAATTTCCTATAAAAATATTGGTATATGTTTATCAAAGCCCTTCCCATATAGTGTTGTTGCTTTTGGTTTATTTCTTCGTTCACTAGAGGACTAGTATTTTGAAGGTTTGAAACTTTATCTTAGTGGTCTCTGAATTACTGGTAGCAAGCACAGTCATGTCCTTTAGTCAATACTCAGTGACTATTATTGAATGAACAAATGAGTAAATGAATGAAACTATTATAGTAAATATAACCTTTTGGAGAATAAGGACTCAAATAACAATGAAAAAAATCAGGTATCAGAAATTTTTCCTTGGCCCCACGTAGGCACTTTTGACAGCTATAGTTATAACATAGATCATACAATATTAGCATCCCAAAGGACCTTGAATGTAATCAAATGGATGCTATTTGATTTTGCTAATGAAGAAATATGAACCCCTTATTAAGTGGCTTGCCCACATTTATACATCATGTTATTGAAAAACTGGAGAAATATTTTAGTTTTTCCATTGCTCAACACTGCCACTTGAAAGATTGTGAAAGAACTTACCAATTATGTTCCTTTCACACTTAAATGATTATAAAAATTATGTTGCATTTCACCTGAACCCTTGCCTAAGTTCTTTACAGATTTTAGATTTGTAAACTATGTTTTTCATCCTGCTCCATAATTTTTAAGCCTCAAAATTCTTACTATTTGAAAGAGATCCATTCCTATCTCTTTCAGAGTATCTGAAAAATTTCAAGACCCCATTTTACCTTACAAAGCCTCTACTTCCTTCAGTACCAGGACTTGAGTCTCCTTAGTGTTAAAGAAGCTGTGCACACATACCAAGGAGAAAATAGACAACTTAACACTGCCTGGGAGGATTTCCTTTCCATGCTTTGGTCCCAGGCAAGCATGTATAATGTTGGGTGACCTTTTGCTCCAGACTACTCAGCCTATTGTATAGTGGCTTCCTTTTCTTGGATGTAGCAAAGAAGAGTTCAGGCTTCAAATCTTTGAAGTGGAGCATCAGAAATTTACCACATGAAAAATCTCAAAGATCTTTGGAGCCAGAAAATCTACATCTTTAATAGTACCATGTCCTTACCCAACAATTACCTTCCTCCACACTTTAGCTTTCCAAACATATTTTAGTTGCAGAAGGCTATTCAAGTGTCATGTTTGAAGAAATGTAGATTAATAAGGATAGAAGAAAAAGAGAATTGTGGTCACAGTAAAGAAACTAATGTATAAAAACTCATCCTTATGAATATAGGCAATAATTTGACTACACACATTATTTTGGTTTCTGATTTAGATCTTCTTTGTGAGAACATTTGTATAATTCTCTTGTACAGGTGATAAAATCAGTTCAAGAAACACCATCCCTAGGACTGGGAAAATGTTTCAGAATAAATATATTCAAACTGCTTCTCATTGAGCTAAAGGTAATGCAGTGTGTGTGTGTGTGTCTGTGTGTGTGTGTGTAAAAACCCTCATGCTAGCAAATAAGTATGTGATTTTGAGATATTGAAAGGCAAAATACGTTATTTCTGTGTGTCTTTCACCAACTACATATACTATAAAGTGACTGTATAGATGTCATGTCAAAGTCACAGTAATTTCTTAACCACATGGAAGGAGATATAAAAAAATGAATATGTGAAAGATGCCTTAAACTTCAGTGCTAACAAATGTTGATTTATAGTAAATTCCCAGCAAAAAAAGTCTGAAATAAACAGAGATTCATTTTAGAATCAGTTACTAAAAATATCTAATTCTTTCAGTTCATGGAAAATATAATTCCTAAAATAAGAAATCTAGAATATAGGATGACCTTGTATATCTTTGATTCCATGAAATGTGTTAATGAGTATTCAGGTTCTTACCTAAAATAAAAACAATGACACTGTAACATAGCAGGAAAACAACTTTCCATAGCATTGTGAATGACATTGCCACTACACTGTCTGGCTTTCTTCTTTCTCTCTCCCTCTTTCTTTTTCTTTAAATATTGATATACTGATATGAATTTATTTTTGCTTGTATAAAAATCCTTTTAGCTATACCCACGTTCAATTAGAATAAAAAATTGAAAAAGCTTAACAGCTAACTAAGTAGATTTGTGTGCTAAATTCAATCCAGATTTAATTTGTGGAAAGAAATCTTTTAGTGTGTATTTGGTTAAGGATATGTGACCTAGTCACAAACAATGAATGGCTTAAGATATAAGAGGGAGCCTGAACCAGCTGTGAGTTTTTAAGCTAAAAAATAGAGAATTAAATTTATCTTCATTTATAATTTTATAATAGTAATATAATCTATTTTAACAGCAGCCCATACTGTTTTATTATTTTGTGAATTCTCAATCCCCTTCTCCAGGAAAATCAGATTTCAGAAGTTCTCACACAGTCAAAACTCTCCAACATGAAATTTAATGTCAAGGACTCAGCCCAGAAATACATCTAAATTCAATTCAAATAAAATATCTCCTCCCTGAAATGTTCTCTCGTATCAAATCACTGTATTCATCCCCATGTATTATTTCTAACAAAAAAAAAATCAGTGTGCTTTAGGAAAGACTTTTACTCTTGTAAAATTATTGAGATGTCTATCTGAAAATCAATGGCAGTTTTGGTGACGTAATTACTCAAATTTAAAAGCCAGGCATTCATAAATGTGAAGCTATGTCTTTTTCTGGTGGTAAAGTTTAGGATTTGCTAATTGGTATGGTTAGAGAGCAATGGTTTTAAGGCTGCTGCAGCAGTATACTTACCTAAATTGAAATACAAGCCAGGTTCATGGCGAGATGCACTCAATTACCCATAAAAACTGAGAAATTATACTGCCGAGTAATCAGTTTGCATAGGCAGTTTTTCATAGATGTGTCTCTGCTCCATCCATGCACTAAAAAGCAGAACCATGTAGGGTCTTACTTTTTTACCCTCCAAAGGACAAGTCACAAAACAAATCACAGAAAAAGTAGTCAGAAAATACAGAAGCCCTATCTTCCACCCACCTAAGCTTATTATTTAGCTGTGCAAGTACAAGAATTATATCAGTGAACTGAAATAAAGACTTCTCATTTGAGAGTAAAGAAATATAGAAACCTAAAATGAAAATAAATGCTCTGAAAGCCAGTGTTAGTTTTCTAACTTCAAAATTCAAGAAAGAGTTTGTAAATAGAATGCACTCCTTAGGCATATTCTATAGCTTTCAAAAATAATATTATATAGAGGACATGGTGTATTTATTCAGTTACTGCTTACAGAAGAATAGACATCTGGCATTTTATTTATTTTTCTACCTATAACTAGGGGCCTATAGTAACTGCACCCCCACCGTATTTGTATTATTAAGGATTTTGTAAGGATACCATAGCTGTATTTACATATATACAACTTGAGGTGCACCGAGAAAAGCAAGTAATCAGGAGCTTCAATCTGGTGTCTTAAGAATCGTCCTGTATTCTTATTATCCTGCAATTGTGTTCAGAGCTTGAGAATTTAAAATGAAAAAAAAAAAAAAAAACCCTCATACTAGCAATCACCATTTTTCCTGTAATCAAGTCCGTACTTCTTTTTATATTCTTTCACTGGATTGCTTTTCTCTGTTTATTGTTGTTGCTAAACAAGGTGAGAGTTTAGGCGACATTTTTCAATGATGACTTCTTTTGCAATAACAAAATCTTAAATGCAGTCTCTCTTTTCCTCCTGCTATGTGCTATCAAATTCATCTTTGTATGGGAGGCACAAACTAAAATGAGTAAATTGCCCTTAGTAGGTAGTACTCTTTTCCTGACACTAGGAAGTAAATTGTCAAAGAGTTACACAGGGTTTTAGCTGCATGATTCCCATTGACTTTAATGGGAGTTTCAAGGAAAACACCCCATGCAAAGCTTAGAAAAGTAGGGGTTAGTCTTTTTTATGGTTTCCACTATATTTTGTACCCTCTAGCATTGAACACTTTCTCTTTACACACCTCTCTGTTCTCCCCTTTCTTTGTACCTTATCTCTCAAAGGATATAAATCTCAGGCCTTTTCATTTAATCATCTGTGTACATAGCTAGTCAACACACTCCACCCCAATACCATTTCCTCAGTGCCACAATGAAACATCGCATTATCCAACCTCTCAACCCCCAACCATTCACTACTGTCCAGTTTATGTGGCTAGATAGGGAAAACATATTTTTATATTTTATGTCATATTGTTATAATATTAGCTGGGATATTTTTTTAAAGTTATACTGTATTTCAGATAATATCATAATTGCCTAAATTATATTCTTTCCTACTCTCACTATTATTTAACTCTTAAGTACTTTTCGTATTTACTGAAAGTTTGCATAGAGCACATAAGCTTCTGGGAAATACACCAGGCATTGATAGGCAGTTATTATAGCCACTTAAGCAGCAGTTAGCTAAAGTGCTTCATAGGACAACCAGTGAACGACATAATAGATACCATGATGTTAGCTCCTGGCAGAATGGGTACAAGATTCCATCATGTCTGGGGAATGAAGGAACCCTTGTCTGTGTGATGGAGACAGCAATACCACAATTGTCTGATGTCACTCTTATATAATACATTGTAACACACATACATACACACACCCTATGGGATTGTTCTAATTCTCTAGCAAGTTTTGATTGTGGAGAGAGCCAAACTAGACTAGCTTTGAGCTAGAATTTTATGAGTGTTTGGTTCTGTATAGAATGCACAAAAGGCCCAATCTTCGTGCCTACCACTTTTTTCATTAGGTGGCATTAATTACAAAGTAAGATGCCAAGTAATTGGCAAGGGGAACACTACTTGCTTATTTATCAGATACCTTTATCCTATGCTCCTGGCTTCTCTCCTTTACTGCACTTTTATAATAGATTACCAGAATAGCAATGTAAAGAGTAAAAGGTCTTTCCTTTGCACATTTATAACTCAACTTACCTTGAATTCTTTGTCTTATTTCAAATCATACCAGTAAGAAAGGATTTGCACCCAGCAACATATTAATCAACACACCATACACAATCACGTAAAGTCTAAAACAAAGTGCGTTCTGCTAAAAGTAAATGATTTATCACTAGAAAATCTTCCCAGTTCGTTCTTGCACCTATGGATTCATTATTTCTATGAAACGCTGTGGGAGCGTGCCACAAAACACCAGACGCATCGAGCAAACAGCCTGAAATTTTCTCAGCAGTCAGGGTACCTCAAAAACATACAAGGACATATTTTTCTCAATTTGTCATCTTATTTGCCCCCAGTTATTATCAATTACTACTGTTCTATCTCTATGTTGATCATGACAAAAGATATGTTTTTCATAAAATAACACATTTGGACATAATAACGAGAACCTTGGTTCCCATCTTCCCTGTTGCCGAAAAGCACGTCTCGTGCTGTACAGGCGCAGTTGGCTGTCCAAGGACCCTGATGCCAAATTGCGGAGGATATTCTTGTCGCAGTGACAAATTGCTTGCTGGTGGGCTGTGCAGAGTGTTGTTCTGGCAGCATCAGAGTTGTCTACGTGTCTGTCACTTGGTTAGGCTGCTTCAATGCTAGGTGATTCCACCCCCCTCGCCACCCCCTTTCCTTTTTCTTCAATGCGTTTTTCAGACTTACCTTTGCTTCTCAGTGAATGGGGGCTTTAACACTCACTTGACAATGAGCCTATGGAAATGCTTCCCAAGTTCTCTGTACAGGTATCAGTAGGGTGAGAGAAGGATTTTTTCACAGTGCCATACTTGTTTTCCATACAAACCTACAGGCTGCCATTACAGCCACCCACATTCCGGTTGGCAACGCACTTATACAGTGAGCGCCTTAATGAATCCAGACAAAACTGCACAGCATTCCTGACACACAGGAAAATCATGCATTTTAATGATATTGCAGGGTAATTTATTTCTTTCGTCTGTAAAATATTGATGGTCAATGTTATTCGTTAACATTTCAGCAAAGAGATAATTCTGCTTTTGAGCTGACGCTTATTTTTAAAACTAAAAAGATTTCTTTTGTAAGTTCCTTATATTAAGTATGATTCTTCAGTAAGGATCTGCTAAAATAAAAGCAGAAATGTAAATTAGTAGACAATATTCAGTAAACAAAGTAGCCTATAAACATACTGCAGGCAATCCCAACAGTGTCTGTTGACTACCTATGAAGGTATATAATTTAACGCCATCAGATAATTTCTGGGTAAGATCTAGCCAGCTGACATTTTGAGATAAATAATAAATAATACTCCTATTTCATTACTGAGTTTATAACTAAGTATAAATGTAAAGGCATTTTTAAAACTGTAACCACAGAAAATATAGTATTTTAAAATTGTTTTATGAAGCTGAAAAGGGTACTGTTAGGAATACAAAGGATGTATGAGGCCTTTTTTATTCTATGGAATGACAGTAGATTTTGTCCATAAAATACATTCTGTAGCACTGGTATAGTATTTAAGACTTGAGGATGTATAAAAGAAGCTAATGGATTTTTTTCACAAAAGATAATATACAATGGAATAATTTTAAAAGGAAGTGAACAGGCTTTTAATCTCGTGGAAAAAATGTTTGTTTTTGCTTCTCTCATATATAAATGTATTTGTTGGTTTCATTGTTTAAACTGTAGCCCTGAACTAAGTGGACTGTAAAGGTTTCCTAAATAATTTAATATAAAGATATTAGATAAGACTTGTTTTCAAAGAAATATTTGTAATTTATATATATATACACACACACAGACACACACACACATATATATGCACCCCAAAGATTTCACTTGCACTAATTAGAAGAAATAATGATAAAGCTCTAAGTAGTGGAATTTGGAAAGGGACTAAAAGATATTTTAATAGTTCAACTTTCAGGACACATAGGTAAGAAAATTTTCATCCCAAAGTGATGTTTGGATTAATTTGTTTTCATCATGACAGCTGATAGTACTTAAAGCAGCCCTCTGAATTACCTGGGTATTTCCAAACTAAACGTATCAAATTATCTTTTCCCAACATTTTTGTCTTATGTTTTATTCTCACAAACCTGGCAGCACACAGTTTTTAGCTTTCATCACTTAGGAGCATCCAGTGTGAGACTATTGATCCTAAAATTGCTAGGGTTTTCTAAGAAGGCTGTTGGTTCTGCACTGTTGTCCCTGAAGTGGTTAAAGCTTTGTTTGTTTGTTTTGTTCTGAATGGCTCTTAATGGATTAAGCTTTAGGCTTTCACCAAAGCAGTAACTGATTTTCAAAGTAGCACGGAATAAACTAACCACAGGGTGTGTGTGTGTGTGTGTGTGTGTGTGTGTGTGTGTGTGTGTGTGTGTACGCACGCAAGCACACGTGTGCATGTATACATGGGCCTGTGTGTGTGCATGCACTGCCACAGCAAAGTAAGTTATCATCTGTAAGTTCTAAAAGTAAGCTAGTATAAATATATGTTAAATAAAATATTTTTCACTGTATCTGTAACAAGTTTATCCACTGTAAATTGCCAGAATTATGTTAATCGATACCTACAATGGATTAACTCTATTTAATCAAGAATAATTGAATTAAACTACATAATAACCCACAGCTATTGAAATGGATAACATTAATTATAGTTGTGGGATCACATTTTACTTTGAAATCAACATGTCATTGTGTTTTGATCCTAAAACTGGTTTCCATAATTTTACCAATAATATTCAAAAGGATGATTCTAAGCTATATAAACCTTGAAAGCTATCACTAGAACATTAAGGAATGTGTGTGTGTATGTGTGTGTGTGTGTATGTGTGTGTGTGTGTATATATATATATATATATATATATATGCACTTGTCTTCATAATATTATGCTGTGGTTCTGGACTCACATAATTAGGTTTTGGCTTAAGTATGATATTAAGTAGAGGATTAATGACTTGACGAGTAAAGAAACACCCATATCTGGAGAAACAGATGGAAATGCATGAATTTATATGACTATTTCATACAGTGCCAGCTCCTCTATAAGAGAAGGACTTGATTCAAAGTCTCAATACCAACACACACTGACTCTAAGAGCTAAATATTAAAATTTTTAAAAATGACATTTCATTGTACAACTCTCTTACTGGATGTGATGGACAAAAGGCTAGTCTGTGCTCAGGTCACCCCTCTCATTCTCCAGGAATGGTACACACTGCAGCTCTTGAATATCCCCTAGCCACTGGTAGTGGATGGTGACTACCTCTGTCAGAGAATAGCTAATTATCCTTGGATTTTTCTGGAGACTAGATACATTTCTTTTATTCAATGAGCAAATCATGAAAGTTTAGAAGAAATGGACTAAAATAAAAATGGCTTCTGCTTCAGCTTCAAATAATACAAGATTCATTAGCCAAAGTTCACAAGGTGATAGTCCCTTGGTAAACATTCAACATGGATGTTCCAGAGAGGTGCAACACAGCATCTAGGGCCCCTGAATGTCGTATTTGAAATATTGCATTTTGGAAGTACAACTGTCCCTCGGTATCCACAGGAAATTGGTTCCAGGACCACTGCCTTTACCAAACTCTGAGGATCCTCAAGTCCCTTATATAAAATGGCATAGTATTTGCATATAATCTATGAATATCCTCTCATATACTTTAACTCATCTCTAGATTACTTATATTAATAATAACTAAGACAAGGTAAATGCAATGTAAATAATTGTTATACTGTTTTTATTTGTCTTTTTTTTTTAACTATTTCCCATCCATAGTCGATTGAACCCTTGGATGCAGAATCCTTGGATGCAGAACCCATGGATACTGAGAATGAACTGAAAATCCTGTTAGAATTGTTACTTTCAACATAGGAATTAAAAGCTGTCCATTATACCTCTAGGTTCTTTTGGACATGGATATTGTATCTCATACTTACACATGTGAATGCAAGTGAACAGCTTGTTTTATATCTTAGGATATTAGCTCAATTCACTAAATGTCATATATAAAAAAACAGCAAAAGGTTCTACTCTTTCTCATAAATATTGCACACAAAAGATCTGAAACCTTGGAGGAACTTTCTAATTTCCAGCTTATACTTATAATAAATGCAATGAATTGAATTGAAAGGAGGGATATATTAAGGGGAATGCATAAGATTCAAATCAGGGTGCATTTAGCCTATAGAGAGAATGATCAATTCCACTATATGCCTGTGCAGTCTTTGTAATTTTCAAAATTTCATTCAAAGTGCTGATATTCTGATGACAGAACTAACTGCCACTGTAACTCCAGAGCCTAGCATTAAGAAAAGGGATTTCAATGAATGCAGTAAAAAAGAAGGCAATTTTTTCCCCTTGCATGTAATATTCTAAAATTAAGGTGGGGAAAGTGTTATAAAACCTAGATGAATACCTTTAGTGAATGACTAATTTACTAATTGTGTGACACCCAAAAAGCCAAATGTTAATATTTATATAAGAAAAGATGATGCATTTATAAAAAGCAAGGTTGCTGTGTCATAATCCTTTCCTGAGGCATTGTACCAAAATAAAGAGGGCAGGGGGTGGTTATAAAGCAGAATTTTTTCCCTCTTTTCTTTCCTTTTTAAGATCTGGGATGCCTCCAATTGACCTACTATACTTTGTTCCTAACATCTTTTCAAAAGCAAAACAAACAAGCTGTATATACGGAGGCTTAGGGCCTCTTTTTGGTTAGGCCTATGCTTCTTATTGTATTTTCCATTATTCCCTCATTTCACATTTCTATTATTGTTTCACCTGCCCTGCTCACACCATCCTGGTTAATATCCTCTTGCACTAACACTCCTCAAGTCTCTTCTCCTGTCACTCCTTTGTCATAGAGAAAGGAGGAGGGGAAATTGGGGAAGGAGAGGGTATAGACACACCCTATTCTTCTTCCCTGTTTACAACACCACCTGCAAAAGAGGAGGAAACTTTCCAGAGCCTGAATGAAAAGATTTGGCCTCCTCTATAGACTGGGATGCACAAGGCAGAAATAGTGTTTGTTAACCAGGCTGAATCATTAAAAAAGATCCCACACGTCAGGGTAACTCTGAGGAATTTAGGGCATACCAGGTTAACCAAGTGGGAACTTACTAAATCAAGTGAAATTTCTTGACTGCCCAGATATCCAAAAGCCCAAGTGTATACAGAACCTTTTAAATAATTGGACTGTGAAGGCTTTTCTTTTAAATATCATGAGTATGAAAGAGTACTTAGCACATACTTCATCTAAGAACAGAAATATGTTTGCATTTTGGAAATAAAGTACAAAACCTTTCAAAACTGATCTTTGAAGAATTGATTTCAATAATGCTTGGGTTTCAGATATTACATTAACAAAATGAAGCACAATTTTAAAGTATTTTTAAAAATATGACTCCCCAAGTTTTCCTTAAATCCTTACTCAGTGGACTGGGGAGAGGGGTAATAGGGAGTGACTGCTAATGGATATGGGGTTACTTTTTGGGGGGATTGTGGTGATCACACTACAAAATTGATTGTGGTGATGATTGCTTAGCTCTGTGAATACACTAAAAACCATTGAAATATACAGTTTAAAATAGTGAATTGTATGGTATGTGGATATTTCAATAAAGCTGTTATAATTTTTTATTAAAAAATTCTTACTTAGAGTAGAATGAGGTACATGTTTAGAAGTAAAATATGAAGGAATTAAGGTTAAAAACTAAGAGTACAGTCCAAAGCTAATATATTGACTGGTCTCTCTTTACACAACGTAGCTTCTGTAGAAGATATTAGGTAAAAATGGAAAGATTTATAAAATGTATTTGATTTTTGGATCATAGAAATGATCTACATATGTATAGGACCTAGTAGCTTGAAAAAAAAACATTTTCAATAAAAACCTTCTCTTTACTCATTCGGACTGCAAAATACAGGGAAAAGAATTTCAAAGGAGATATTTATTTGTATGTTTCCTGCCAGGCTTTGCCTACTCATTTAATCCTCAGAGTTTTGAATGAAAATGCTGACCTTCCTCCATGAGGTTGTTGAGACTTGTCCCTTCATATCTGTGTATATTAAGAATATTTGAAGTGTTATAAATATATTAGCATTTCCAAATATCAGTAGTAATACTACCACTTAGCATTTGTCAGTGTATGGGTGTATACATACAACTTATTGAATGGTTACAACCTACCATTACATTTAATTAAGAGTACATTTTATTAATTTTAATTTTAATCAGGGGTATATTTTATTATAACAATCCAGTAGATAGATAAACTACAGAGAGATCATATAAATGAATATAAGTAGAGATCTATACATAGAACTTCAGTGGAAGTCAAGGGGATCAATTTTGCCATGGTATTATTTTCTGCCCATAGGTGACCATCTCAGGCCTTATTTTCCTTTATATCAACTCCACATAATGATTGTTATCTATTTTTAAGTAATTATGAATCAAAGAAATCACAGTTTTCCATGGCGGACTTAAACACCAACTTTTTATCTTTGTAAATTTTTATGATTATGGATATAGTTGTAGATATTTATGCGGCACTTGTGATATTTTGATACAAGCATACAATGTGTAATGACCAAGTCAGGGTAATTGTGATATCCATCACCTCAAACATGTATCATTTCTTTGTGTTAGGAACATTCCAATTCCACTCTTTTAGTTATTTTGAAATATACAATAAATGATTGTTAACTATAGATACCCTATTGTGTTGCCAAACACTAGATCTTATTCCTCCTATCTAAACAACTTCTAGAATAAATGGATGACCAAAATTTCCTCAAAACTTCCCTAAGAAGCAGAAAATTGTCAAGGAATATGATATAAATGTCCCATGGGAGTTCAGACCCCAGGTTCTGAATTCTTTAGAAGAAATTTTCAATTATACTTGTATCTCTTAAATACTTCTCTGCTTCTGCACCTCTTCCAATGGTACCCAGGGGCATTGCTCAGTCCCACAGATGCTCAGCAACCTGGGTGTAGACTGATTCATTGTTCTCAAAAGAGAAATTGTATCCAGTCAAGGTTTCATTGTTACCAATTCCATTATTTTTTCCTTGAAGAGCTATAAGTTATAAACCTTATTTTGGCAGACTCCAGTTTATTCAGAAGTGTAACACACACACACATACACACACACAAAAAAAACCTCATTTAAACTCTAATCTGAGTGCCATGCGCACCATCTAGGGGATGGACACACTTGAAGCTCTGATTCGGTGTGGCGGGGGGCAAGGGCAATATATGTAACCTAAACTTTTGTTCCCCCATAATATACTGAAATAAAAAAAAAAGGCACTATAAAGCAAGACCCCAGACCATAGCCAGAGCCTTTTTGTTATGACAGAGGGTCTGTTTGTCATCTGCGGCGGAACGTTTTTTGCTCCTGCTCTGTAAACCTATCTTGTCCTTCCTCAATAAACTTCCTTTCACAATTAAAAAAAAAGAAATCTCTAATTTCAAAAATAAATACTGAGCCATTGCCCAGCACCACCCAATCACTCTACCCCACATATCCTGCCTCCTCCTTTTTTTTTCCAGAAGGAATATGATAGAAAGTATAAGAAAAATATATTTGAAATCAAATTTTAAAATTAGATGTTATAGCCCCTTAAAAGAAATCACTGTCATAGATGGCAAATGGGGCTAGGGCAATGAAAAATGGCAGTGGTCAAAGGATTTTTTTTTGCCAGACAATTTTGCATGCACAAAAAATCACCTGGGGTGGAATATAGAGAAACTAACAGAGCATCATATTTGAAGCACCTACTATGTGTCAGGCACCAGACATAAATTAATCAGGATGAAGAATTGTACAAAGTCTGAGAGAAGTAGGGTTTTTTACAATATATGCCTTCTGTATAAATTGCCTTAATCCGTTTAAAGTTAAGACATCTCCAACAAAAGGATGTTAGGCATTTTGTACTATTTAACTTTGATAACGTACTTAGAAAAGAATGCCTGGCACATAGTAGAAACTTAAATATTTGTTGAATGAGTGAATGGTTATAAGTACTTTTCAAAGACAAAATAAATCATCTGCCACTTCTAATGTATTTGGAAAGACATCAATAGATGGCTATTGTGAGGAAGATTACAGATGCTAGTTAAGATAATCTAACTGTGTAGTAGTTTATTTGTTCTACTACAGAATTTTTGTTCAGAACCCCTGGGGGAAAACTTTTGTTGTGATTACTTCTAGGCTGGCAGTCAGTGACTCTACTCCAGAACAAGATCTCAAACCAAGCCCATGTCCTTTCTTGATGTCCCTGCCATTTAACCATCCAGTTGTTAACACATTTTAAAATCTGACAGGTTATTTCACTTCCAAAATGATACTAAGAGTCACACATGTCAGAACTCTACTTGATAAGTTGTGTTCGTTTCAAATGTGGTATGTGAGCACTGAATCCTCACTCTTTAAATCCTGCAGAGTATATCAATAATTATGCCAAATCCATCCAACAGTTGATTGAGGTGTTTTCAGTTTGATATGGGTGTCAAAATGCGAACATTAACTTTATTCAGCTCTTTGCTTGATATGTTGAATGGGAAAAAAATCCATTCATACACCACAGATTCATCCCTAATGCTAGAAATTAGGGAAAGATATCTCAGATTCCACACACATTTTCTTTGTGGTTACAGAGGTGACTTTGCCACCTGGCATCCTGTCCCTCTTTATTATACCCAATTATATCTGTCATATGTAAAAGTTCTAAGAAGGATACAAATTTGTATAATTTCAGGCGGTGCTTTGCAAAGAAATAGTTTTTGTGACCCTAATTTCTAATCTTTTTTGAAAAGATTAATCCTTCTTTAATTATAAAGTAAATGTTAAAAAGGATATCTACCACAGTCTTTTCTTCGAGCCTCTCCTGATTTAAATTTACATGTTCCTACTATACCATGAGTGGCTGAACTCCAATGAGAGAAAATTCAGTGATGGAAACTCTTTATTTGGGCTTCCCACTATTTACGTGTGATATTCCCAGTTTGTAGCTGTATTTATGCTGGAGAAGACAGAAATAACCAATGAAAAATATAGGAGCAATACACTTTTATATTTAAAGTGGTGTTAGAAGGCACCAAGGTAGTAATCCAGGAAGACTCAAACTATGTTTGTAACAAAATCAGTGTAAACATAAAGTATAAATTTAGTGAAAAAAAGGATACTTTCTAATAAATAATAACCAAAATTGGAATAAAGAGCATCAGTTATATATTATATTTACTAAGGGAGAACTTTAACGATAACTACAATTTTATTTTATGATCATAATGCTCCTCAAGAAATAGGTTGCCAACTAGATATCGTAGATAAATTTATCTCAGGTGCATACATATTTTTTTCAATTGCTAATTTTTGGCAATAGAGTTGAGAAGAATTATTTTGTAATTGCTTATTTTTCCATGTCTAGAATTTTTCCCTGTGAAGTCCTCTAGCCACGGATGACAATGCCCTGAGGTTAAAATTTGAACATAAGTTCATCATCATCTTTTAATTTTGTGGCCTTAAGCTTTTGACCCAAAGAAGTGTTGGGAGTTCACAAAGGCAGTACTAAATGAAGCAAACACTTGTCTTCAGAGCCCAAGCAGTGACCTTAAAGATGTAAAATGAATTGCCTGCTCCCGAGGATATTGTTATAATCAGGTATGTGAAAATGAGCAGTAAGAATGTGAAAGAGAGAGAGAGAGAGAAAGTGTGTGTGTGAGAGAGAGAAACATTTTAAAGACTTTGATTTGGCATAAGTATTTAGTGCATATTTTATATTTTTTTAAATTTTATTCTTTACCATGTTCTGCTTTAAAAACTGTAGATAGAAGAGTTAGGCTCTGACTTTTAATGAATTGCTGTGAAATTTGATTACATACATTACTCCAAAGGGGGGGCAATTATAGTTCATTATATGCAACTCAAGTTGTTTATTCCTTATGATGCACAAGGATAGTTTAAGGACTTGTTTCTGCCAAGAGCTTTCCCCCCCACCACCAAATAATTTCACAACAGAGTAAAAACACATGGACTTTATATAAAGTAAAAATAGAAGTGATATAAGGGTTGTATTTTTATAGCTGTATTTGAGTACATTTCAAATGAATGTTTGTTAAACAGGGGGAAAAATCAGACTGGCATTGTCGTGATTCTAAGCGAATTAGGTGAGGCAGGAACAGGAAGAATCTGAGTAGCTTGCATTTAATTAGCACTTACTGGTACAAAATAAATTAGACAGATTTGTCTTGTTTTATGAGCAAGATCCTGTTTTTCTATTTCATTTTCTTTGTGCTTTTGGTAAGGACGGATCTGGCGCTTTGGATACTAAATAGGCAACTAATTCAATTGGTGCTTTCTCCGAGGGTCTGCTTGCAAACCGGTGCCAGACTCACTGGTCCTTTGTGTACTGCCCGCCCTGCATGTGTCTGGGCTCCCCTGGCCAGTCCGTTTTTTTGTCTCTGATGGTTAATAAGCTTTGAGCCTAGTAGTCAAATGTGGTGGGAACGGGGACAAGACGAGGGTCCTTAGTGAAGGTGTTTGTTGTTAAATAGAACAATTCAGCTGTCTCTTTAGAAAACTTGACAAAAGGAAATGCTCCCTGCTGAAAATTTTCTTAGCCTGTTGCACAAAAGATGAAGTTTGTTTAAGAAATTGCTGCTAAAGAAAGCGTCAACCCATTAAGGTAATTATATGGAACCTGTGCCGTATAACAGCTTAATTGATGTTAATGTTTGTCTAATTGGTGATTGGGAGAGTGCAAAGGACTAAAGGTCTTCCGAGCACTTTCAGTCACGGCTCTGAAAGGGGCTCTTCTGGTTTTCACAGTTATAACAATGCCTGCGCGTCTTTCTCAGATTACGCCTTGTTTTCAGCCCCTTACAGCATTCTGCTCCACTACTTAAAGCGTAAAATAAGGGTGAAGAGCCATTGTCTAATGCAGCCTTTTTCAAAGAGTGTTTCTGACAGGGATTGTTCTAGGAATCAGGCAGGAGAGAAGGGAGTGTGAGAGGTGAAAGCCACTATCACCCACTTGTGTCACCTCCCCAATGAGCAGCAAGAGCCGTCTAATTGCTGCATCTGTTTTTTTTTTCCTCCAAGCCTCCATTCTCTTAAACAAGATCCTTACACCGATGCCACATGTTCCTGTGGAATCTATCAAACAAAACAAAACAAAAAAACACCCCAACCTGGCTGACATTTTAAAAAATTGGCATAAAAAGAACCATTAGGAAAACATACGTAACAATTAAATGCATACACAAAAATATATGAACTTTTCCCTTTTTTAAGGTTTTACTCGCTGTATGGACATATTTACAAATATAATTAGGTAAAACAATACTCATGGTTACATAAACACATATATGTGGCTTTTCTGTGTAAGGATACATGCATGATTTTACATGGATTCTTACACATGAAGATACAAACGTATAGATTTGGAAACCTTGCATTTGTTTCCTTAGGAGAAAGCCATTTGAATGTGTTATCTATCTTTATGGTTTTTTAAAAAAAGTGATAGTAAACATCATTGATCCAGGTTATGAAACTCAAATGCATAAATATTTTGCATCCGTAGATAAACTGATTGAAGAGCCAAGACTTGTCTTAAAAAAATTCTCAGCTTATACACTCATTCATTCACACACACACACACAATGCATTTAGCATCCCCCCCAATCCCTGCAAAGTTATAGTTCTCAGGCTTTTCAATTTTTATGTTTTACATTCCTATATTTAACAGATTGATATTTTCCTGTTTGTTCTCTTTAAGATTTCTTTTCTACATGCAGGGTGTATTCATGTGCTATCCTAATGAGGAAATGACGAGTTTTTATCAACCTTATTAAACATACACCCAGAAGATATCCATTTTAATAAGGGGCCAATTACTAAGTGTGTCTTCAGTTAGAAAGAACTTAGCTTTTACCTTGTTCTTTGGCTCTCCATGTCTCTAATTAATTGAATCTTGAAATCGTTGGACTTTCAGCTTAAGAGAAGACTGAAGAAGGGAACTTAACAACACTGCCTATTCCTTTATGTCTAGAACGGGCTAAAAAAAAAAAAAAACACCTGTAATGCTAAAAGACTCGGGCTTTTGTCTGTTTCTAATATTACTTTTCTGCCTAATTGCCATCACTGCCACGTACATTAGGCCCTTTTTCAGCAGGGTTAAAACAGGGCCAGTGATGAATGGAAAACTGATTGTACTGCTGTCAAACTTGAATGTGAGGCTTATTCTAGAGATAGAAGTATGAGGAAAAGGACAGAGAATTGCACTTCATTAAAGCTCTACCAAGCTGATTGGAGTGGAGGAGGTAATTGAGATTTAAAGTGGCATTCCCATCACACTGTCCCTTTTTCAACTTAACAACTGTCATTCAAGCCACATAGGGCAACAATTGGCCAGATTTCCCAGCTCTTCTGAGTAATAAAACAGACACTCACCTTCTGGCTATTCGTTTTACTTACTTTGTTCTAATTTCCAATTCATGTGTCATTAGTGAACGAAGATTGACAAGAAATAGCTTTGACCTCACAGATTTGACCTTCAACCCCAAAGACCCAACTCTAGTCTGAACATAGGTTGGAATATGCTAAGAAACACCTTTCCTTTGCACGAGAATGAATGGCAGTTTTTTCATCATTGTACCACCCCCTGCTTGCCACTACATTTAGACTATGAGACATGTCAACTGCCTGTCACAATTACAATAGACACAGCAAACCAGAATTTTCCCCAAATCCAAGGGGGAACTTCCTGAACAAAGAGTAAATTTTATTGCACAGATTTTGGAGACCTCCAATTTGTAGAGCCATAATGAATGCATCCCACAGACAAATAGGTAGTTGTTAATTATCCCAGCAATTTCTTTTTTTAATGTGCTAACAACACAGCATGCTAAGCCTTCATATCCTACACTGTTACCTGATGATCTCATCACATTTGAAATGATGGTAGTCTGGGAAGAAGGCATTATTATAGCAAGTATGCATGACAATAAGTTACATGATTACAACCCCAATTTTCATGATTTATTAGAAAGAAAGTGTGATATTTTGGAAATAGATCGGTTTAACTACACCTTTATGAGCCAACTGAAGTATTAATAGTTTACCTACAGTCTCACTTTAAGATAAACCTAATCTTTGCATATTCCTTAACTAATTACCCTTAATCTTATATATACCAATTTTGTGTCATCAAAGCACGCTGTGGATAAAAATTGCTGAAGGACAAGACCTGTTACCTGAGTAAGAACCTTCAATGAATTTAAAAGTAATTTATACCTTACATATAGTTTTGAATAGAAATTGGATCCTGGTAATCTATTATGGCTAGGAAAGTGTTATGCTTTCTTATATTAAGTAACAAACATTTGGATGATTCTAGTGTTACACGCCTACCCCACAAAAAAACCAAAAACAGAATAGTGAAATATGCCACTTTATTGTGTCAAGTGTTTAAAAACTTGACTCCATTTCCTTCACAATAAAACATTTTGAAAACACTGGTAGGTTACTGCTTTGACTTTATTTTAATGAATTGTGAAGTCGTTTTCATTTTACCAGCAATATTCATTCTTCCACAGAGTTTCTTTTTTTTTCAGTCATGGGTGTATGACTATACTGACTTCACTTTAATGGATGTTACAGTCATTTGGTTTTCCCTTGCAACATTATTCTGTTATAACATGAATTTGCATAACTCATTGTGCTTCACTGTGTTTTCTAAATTTCTTGCTTGTGTTATTGAAAGAGGAGTGTACAGTATATTTTCTTACAGGAGAAGGCATTAACTTTCATGAGAAATCACGATTGTTACCACATCATCCCTAAGTACTCTCAAAGCTACTACCTTCAGAACATTTAAATAAAACTCAAAGAACTGATTTCTTTTGAAGAAGGTGATTAGCATATAAATACAAAAGAATCATTTCAGCATAGGACACAGTTCCAGAGTATGACATAGTAAGAGTTTACTAATAATTATAAAAATCTAGAGAGTCTATTATGGATGGAGCATTCTTTATTAGATCTGTGTCACAATTATGTACGTGTAAAACATATTTGACATTGCTTTGCCCTGATGCATGTACCTCTCTGTTACATAGTGATCTTCTTCAAGCCAAACAGTAAAGAAAGCTCTTTGTATTTGGAATTTTGCTTGCTAGTGAGTAAATTTTCGTGTTTTTATAGAACAGAAGAGGTCAGAAATTATGGTTTTATCTCAACAGCACATTAGTGGTCATCAAAAGAAATCTCTAACTGTTGGTAGCTTCCATAGAGATGTCTTTTCTTTTATCCTACACCTGTGACAATTACTCTGTGTTAGGGAAGCTAACAAGAGTCAGTCCACAGGTCAAGGGTCAGGGCACCCTCAAGAGGAAGTTATTCTTCAGTGCACTAAATCTCTTATCATTTTCATCTAATGTGATATTCACCTGTCAGTCAGAAAATGTGTTCTAAGTGCCTCAAAGAGAGCACATCTTATTATTTTCCTTATAATTATCATTGTTTAATCTTCAAAAATTTATCTTCAAAATAAACACATTGAACTGATAAACCATTTCAAAGATCTAGGATTTTTATACCAAAATCACAATATGGAGCAATATTAAAAACAGGTTTCAGGTATTAGTGTTTGATTGATTTAATAGTTGTATGTTACGAATTGAGTAAAAAAAAAAGAGTTAACTAAATGAATAATGAAGTAACAGTGGAGAAATATGAATGGCAGAATAGGTTGGCAACTTTATGTGTGCCTGAGTATGTGTCTACATGTGGGCAGGCCCACCCCAGATATTATGGACTAGCACAACATCCTGCTAGCAAGTATGTTTCTAGGATATAATAAAACATCCTCTGAAAAATATTTTCATAATGGACTTCAGTTAAGTATACACAGTTGGATCTGCTTATGCTATACTTGGATATAATGAAATTCCATTTAGAATAGTGAAAGGCTCAGTTATCCTAATGTAGTACAATATGCAAATTGTAATTCCCCTCGTCATGAGATTCAACTCAAAAGGAAAATCTTGTCTCAAAGAGTCTTCTTTAAAACTAAACAAAATAAAATTAGATATCTCAAAACTTTAAAAGAGCAGGTTAAAAGTGACTAAGTTGGACTGTTTAGAGTCGACCTTCTCTCTCATTGCAAGGAGACTAACTGGCAAAGAAGTTTCATGCTATTGTCTCCAGAGAAATAAATGTAAAGTAAATCGCTAACATTTTCATATCCCTTTTCCTTCTGACAACTCCCATAAAAAAACAGAGTGGGATGAAAAGTTTTAGAGTGGAATTCAAGGAACCATATGCTATAGCCTCAAGTCTGTTGAATAGCGTGAGTCTTCATTTCCCCAGCTGTCAAATGGGAGAGGTCCTTGTTCTGAACTCTGGATTTTTAACAGCTTAACAGTATCTTTTTCCATCCTCAGCTAGAGATAGAAACCTGTCCTCTGTCCTCCCTGAAAAGAGTTTTATCTTAGTTTTTAATAAAAACATATGCATTCTACTTACATGGTCTTGATGTTTTTGAGGGCAGGAGCACTGTCTTCTTCATTTTTTTTTACCCAAGTACTTAGCAAAGTGCCTGTTGATAAATGAATGAAGGGATGATTCTAAGGGTGACTATCCTGTGTTATGCCTATTTTTTCATGTCTAATTGTTAATAGGCCTCATTCACTTTCAAAAGTAGCCCAGTTTGGATGCCAAATTATGTGGTATTCACCATTTCCTTAATGGAAGTAGAAACTATTTATATCACCAATTTACTTGAAATCAATTAATGTCACTAAGAGTCCTCTTTTCTTTACAAAATAACTCCAAAGTCATCTACCTTTCTTTATCTTCTGTTTGTTTTAAAGTTTGGAGATTATCTTAGCATAGATTTGGACTTCTACATTTACTGTCACCCAATATTTAAATTGCCCTGCTCCAAAGACAACCAGGAGTTCCTTATAAATTTAAGATAATAAGATTCTAATATATTCCTATCCTTCGATAGTCTCTCCAGATTGCACCTAGAGAACTCACATTTTGATAATTATTATTTTATTAATAAATAACCAACCCTCTGTCTTATTTGTTATGGTTGTACACACAAACTGATATTAACAGTTTTTGAAAAAATAACTGTTCATAGGAAGCAGAAATAAACAATATATTCCAATAGGTCTTGTCATGGGAAACACTAATTCTGTAGACAGGGCACACTTGAGAGGGCAAGACTGGGTATGTTCTGTCTTTATGATAATAACTGTTATGATAAATGCCACCTTAAAATATAAAGCACACAGTTCAAAAGTTGCTATATTTGGTCCCTCTGTCTGTATATAGCTATGTATTAGCAACACCACAATTTGTGATGCCAGAATGAGAAATGATTTTCCTAAGAAACCATTCCCAAATTCAACCATCTTTTTGCCCAGCCTTGACACATTTTTCAATCCACTCACTCGTTCAAACATTCTACATGCTAATACATCAAAGACTCTGATACAGGCCTTGCTGTGAAAACAAACAAAAACAGGGTTAAATATGTGATTTTGCAAAATAAAACTTTTAGCTTATAAAGAAAATAACATTTCAACATTTTATATTTCCAGTGGAAATATGGACATTTATTGTAGGCTCTTTAAGAACCTATACTACTATTACCAGTTCCATGTATTCAAGATGTGACTTAGTTTTTGGATTTTGAGGTAATAGAAGCAAATGTTCTCAAATACCATCAGATAAAAGGAACTGATTAGACACAGAATAGCCCAGCTACCTTCCATTTTATTTTAGTTCTGTTGTTTAATCTTTATATTACACCTAAGTAAAAATATAGGCATATGTCAGAGGAAACTTATAGGTGAGTCATGGCAATCACTTCTGACCAGCTACCAGCTGTCTCACCAAACCATGAAAATTGCTCTTAATAACCTTCTCACTGGCAAAATGGAAAGGGAAAAATGAGAGTGACCCCTATAAATGTTCAATAATTTTTAAATCTTTAAAATAATTACAGCTTTAACCTTGTTTCAGCTCAAAAATGATACTGGTTAAGAGTGAGCAAAAATAGATAAGTAAAAATAGTATTGATGCTACCTCCTAGAGTTCTCAAGGCTTCATAAGTTCCTGTAGCATCTTTCTATGATCACTTGTCATCAAAACTGAATTCAGCTGTTTCCAAAAAGTTATTGTTGTTATTAGAAAAGCTAATAACACCAAAGAAAGAGAAAAGGGAACAATGGTGTCTGTTCTGCACCTTAGTTATGTACATTCAAAGAAAGAAAAATTGGAATCTTTTCAAAACAATACCTGAATGATTTGTGTGAAAGAAAAATGTATTTTTAAAATGACCTATAAAGAATGTTCTCCCTCTCCATATTAAATACACAATAAACCCTCTTCCCTCAATGTGAAGAGCCACTAAAATCTGCCCAAAATAGACTTAATTAAATACAAGGAGATCAGCCTCAAAATCAATTCTGCTGAACATGAAAGTCACAAAAGTACTTGATGGCTTTAGCTTGAATCTTCTTGAAAGAATTAATTGAAAAAATATTCAAGTAGAGGAAAATAAATGTTTGAAATGGAGTCTGGTGTCATCTCTCACCTTAATTTGCTTTCTCTAAGTTTGTCGATTCAGATTCTCTGGATCCTTTTACTATAATAAATTGCATCATAGTATTTGTTGTATTTGACCTAATGTAACCCTTGTATGATTCCAATAAAATTTTGTGTAGATTTTACTGTTTTTTCAGGCTAAAACCTTGGGAAAGGGGCTATCTAGCAAAGGTAGGTTTGAAATAGATGTGTACATGGACTGTTTTGGAGGTTATTTTTCTTTACAGCCCATTTAAGTTTAGTTTGGCTCAGTGCATTTTTCAGTTATTTAATTAGTAATTTAAGTAAAGTGTTTGGTAAATCATTGTGAAGCCCAGGTTCATTATGGAGAGTTGATGTGCAGTAAGCATGATGTTTAACAATTTTAACACCAAAAATGTTAATCCTGCATAAAGCAATTGTAATAATTAATAGGTGTTTCTGTATAGATAGATGCATAGAGTACCTCAGTAAATCTTTGAATCACAAATCTCTCAGCTGAAATGGATGATTCTATTAAATACTTTGAAGAAACTTAGGGGAAGGGAAATAAAATTGCAGATAACTGCAGAGCACTAAAACTTAAAAGAAGGGCAGCCTTGAACTTCATGACATATCAGTTTTGCCGTATCCGTAGAAGAGCTGTTCTATGTGAAACAGCTCAGAGTTGCGGATATCACATGTGAATAATACGGTAACTTTAAGAAGTGTCTGTGTTGTATTTAAAGACTGTTTGCCATAAATCTGAAGTTTGAACCTATGTATTTCAATTTAGTATGCTAAAAAAGTACTGAATTAATATAAATTTTTTGTTACAATATTATAATCTCAGTTCAAAATTTAACTGAAAATATAAAACCTAAGTGATTCCTATAGAGTAAATTGAACTGTAAAGATAAAAAAAAAAGATTCTTAGTTGTGAAAAATCTTTTGTTTAATATGGCTTCAGAGTCTACATTGTTTTTTAATGAAATTATTTATTTTGAGATAATTATATATTCATGGGCAGTTGTAAGAAATAATACAGGGAGCCCCGGTGTACCCTTTCCCCAGTTTCCCCAGTGTTAACATTTGCAGACACAGTACAATATCACAGTCAGGATGTTGACATTGATACTGTCAAGATTCAGGGCTTTTCCATCACCATCAGCCAGCATCACCCATGCTGCCTGTTATAACCACCCTGCTTCCTCTCAATTTTATTCCTCTTATACTTTTCAACCACTAATCTGTTCTCTATTTCTGTAATTCCGTCATTTTGATAATGTTATATGAATAGAATCATAAGATATGCAACTTTTGAGGACTTTTTTTTCATTCAGCAAAATTATCTGGAGATTCATCCAGGTTGTGGCATGTTATTAATATCTCCTTCCTTTTTATCACTGAATAGTGTCCCATGGAATAGAAGTTCCACTGTTTGTTTAATCAGTCACCTGTTGAAGGATAGTCTTGGCAGTTTCCAGCTTAGGGAGATTATAAATACAAATGCTTGTTAACATTTGATCTGGTCACTCTTTTATATTTTAGTCATTCTGAGAAGTATGTAGTGACATCTCATGTTTTTTTAATTTACAAATTTTATTTCTTAGAGGAGTGTTAGGTTCACAGCAAAATGAGCAGAAAATACAGAGAGTTCCCATACACTCCCTGTGCTCCCCCACACATAACCTTCTCCACTGCTGACATCCCCACCACAGTGGAACATTTGTTACAGTCAATGAACCTACACTGACACAAAATCCACGGTTTACGTTAGGGTTCACTCTTGGTTGTACAAAGATATGATGACACATTTTTACTATTGGAGTATCCTACAAAATAGTTTCACTGCCCTAAAAATCCTTTGTGCTCTATCTACTCATCCTCCCCCTCATAACCCCTGACAATCATTCATCTTTTCACTATCTCCATACTTTTGCCTTTTCCAGAACGTTTTATAGTTGAAATCATACAGTATGTAAGCCTTTCAGATTGGCGTCTTTCACTTGGTGACATGCATTTACATTTCCTCTGTCTCTTCATAGCTTGATAACATTTCTCTTTAGTGCTGAGTAACATTCCACTCTCTAGATGTATCACAATTTGTCTATCCATTCACCTACTGAGAGACGTGGTTGCTTCCAAATTTTGGCAATTATTAGTAAAGCTGCTACAAACATCCGTGTGTAGGTTTTTGTGTGGACATAAACTTCATTCATTTGGGTAAATATTAAGGAACACAATTGCTGGATCATATGGTAAGAGTATGTTTAGTTTTGTGAGAAGCAGCCAGTCTTCCAAAGTGGCTGTACCATTTTGCACTCCTATCAGCAAAGAGAAGCACTATATCTCTTGTTGCTCTACATCCTCCCCAACATTTGGTGATGTCATTATTTTGAATTTTAGCCATTTTTACAGGTGTGTAGTGGCATCTCACTGTTGTTTTCATTTGCAATATCCTCATGATATATGTTGAACATCTTCTCATATGCTATCTGCATATCTTATTTGGTAAGAGTTTATTCAGGTATTTTGCCCATTTTTTAATTGGGTTGTTCATTTTCTTATGGTTGAGTTTTACAAGTTCTTTGTATGCTTTGGATAGCAGTCTTTTATCAGAGGTATATTTTGCAGATATTTTTTCCCTGTTTGTGACTTGTCTTCTTACTCTTTTGTCATTGTGGTTTTAATTTGCAATTCCCTAATAGTCAACAATGTTGAAAATCTCTTTTTATCTTTATTTACCATATGCATATCCTTTTCAATGCAATATCTTTCCATATCTTTTAACTATTTTCTCATTGGATTTTTTGTTTTGTTTCATTTTGTTTACTGTTGAGTTATAAGCGTTCTTACTAGATAGCAAAGAAGTATCGGGTTTGCAAATATTTTCTCACAATCTATACCTTGTCTTTTCATCATCTTAACAGTGTCTTTCATGGCTAAAGTTCCTAACTTTAATGAAGTGAAATTTATCAATTTTTAGCTTTATATATTTTCTTTTAGGTTTCAAGCCTAAGAACTCTGCCTAACCCTACATCCTGAAGACTTTTTTCTATGTTTTGTTTTAAACATTTTATGTCTTTATATTCTACACTTAAATCCATGATCCAATTTGAGTTAATTTTTGCATAAGGCCGAGTCATAGGTCAAGGTTCATTTTGTTGCCTATGGATGTATAATTTTCTTAGCACCATTTGTTGAAAAAGCTATCTTTTCTCCACTGAATTTTTTTTTATCATTTTCAAAAATAGGTGGGTCTATTTCTGGGTTCTTTATTTTGTTTCATTGATCTGTGTCTATTCCTCCATCAATACCATAGTCTTGATTATTATAGGTATGTAATAAGTCTTGAAAATGGGCAGACTGATTCCTATCTCTTTATTCTTCTTTTCAAAATTGCTTTAGCTATCCTAGTTCCTTTCGCTTCCCATATAAATTTAAAATAGCCTTGTGTATCTACAAAAAATCTTGCGGAAGTATTGATAGGAATTGGATTAAACCTGCATATCAATCTGAGGAGAATTGACATCTTTACTATTTTGAATTTTCCAATATACAAACACAGTATGTCTCTCCATTTATTTAAATCTCCTTTGATTTCTTCCATCAGTGTTTTGCAGTTTTCAACATACAAATTTTGTAAATGTTTTGTTAGATTTACACTTAATTATTTCATTTTCTGAGTAATTATAAATGGTATTGTATTTTTTCTTTCTTTTTTTTGGGGGGGGGGCGTGAGTCTCACCCTGTTGCCCAGGCTAGAGTGCAATGGTGCAGTCATAACTCACTGCAGGCTTGAACTCCTGGCCTCAAGTAGTCCTCCTGCCTCAACCTCCTAAGTCACTGGGATTTCAGATGTGAACCACTGTGCTCATCTGGTATTTTATTTTTAATTTTGTTGTCCATATATTCACTAGTAGTATTTAGAAATACAACTGCTTTTTGGATATTTATCTTATACTCTGTAACCTTGCTGAACTTAAGTATCAGGTCTAAGAGTTTATTTTGGTATTAATAGATTCCTTGGAATTTTCTATGTAGACAATCATGTCATCTGCAAATGGGGATAGTCTTATTTCTTCCTTTCTAATTTGTACATTTTTAAATTTATTTGCTTGCCTTATTACACTTCTACAGCTTCTAGCACTATGTTAAAGAAGAGTGGTGAGAGAAGATATCCTTATCTTATTTCCCAAACTTTGGAAGAATGCATTCAATCTTTAACCATTAAATATAAAGTTAGCTGTAGGTAGTTTATAGATGCTCTTTATCAAATCTGGTAAGTTCCCCCTCTATTTCCAGATTTGTAAGAGTTTTTATAAAAAATGGATATTAAATTTTATCAAATTCTTCTTAAGCATCAATTGATGTGATCATTTTTTGTTTTTCTTCTTTAGCCTTCCTTAATATGGTAGATTGCATTAATTGACTTTTGAATATTGAACCAATTTTGCATCCCTGGTATAAAACCACATGGTCATGGTGTATAATTCCTTTCATACATTGGTGAATTTCATTTGCTAATACAGTCATGCATCACTTAATGATAGGGATAAATTCTGAGAAATGCATCAGGTGATTTCATTATTGTGTGACTATTATAGAGGTCCTTACACAAACCTAGATGGTATAGCCTATTACACTGTACACACCTAGGATATACGAAACAGCCCATTGCTCCTAGGCTACAAACCTGTACAGCATATTACTGTACTGAATACCATAGGTAATTATAACACGGTGGTAAGTACTTAATATTTATGTATCTAAACATAAAAGAGGTACAGTAAAAATCTGGTATTATAATCTTATGGGACTTCTATTGTATAAGCAATCCATCACTGACCATAACTTGGTTCTACAGTACAAGTATTTCATTAAGGAGCTTTGCACTTATATTCATGAGGAATATCAATATCTAGTTTTCCATTTTTGAACTGTCTTTATCATTTTTTTGTGTCAGGGGAATACTAGCTTCATAAAAATGAATTGAAAAGTATCTCCTTCTCCCATCTAAGTACTAACCAGACCCGACCCTGCTTAGCTTCTGAGATCAGATGAGATCAGGCACATTCAGTGAGGAGGGGATGGGTATATCCACACCTAATGGATGCAGTGTGCACTGTCTGGGGCATGGATACACTTGAAGCTCTGACTTGGGTGGGGCAAAGGCAATATACATAACCTAAACATTTGTACCCCTGCAATATGCTGAAATAAAAAAAAAGTATTCCCTTCTCTTCTATTTTCTGGAAGAACTTGTATAGTGTTAGTATTAACTAAGAATTCTTTACACATTTGATAGAACTACCCAGTGAAACCATATAGGCCTGAATATTCTTTATCAATTATAAATTTGATTTCCTTAATGGTAATAGAGATATTCACATTTTCAATTTCATATTTAATAAGTTGTGGCAGTTTGTATTTTTTTAAGAATTGGGCCATTTCTTCTAAGCTGTGAAGTTTATGTGTGTAGAGTTTTTGTAGTATTCCCTGATTATTCATTTGATATCCACAAGATCTGTAGTGATATCCCTGTCTCATTCCTGATATGATAATTTGTGTTGTCTCCCTTTTTTTCCTTGTTTAAGTCTTACTAGAATTTTCAATTTTATTAATCTTCTCAAAGAACCAGCTGTTTATTTCATGGATGTTTCTCTACTGTTTTTCTTTCAAATTCATTGATTTCTGCTCTGTATTCTTTCCTTCCTTCCTTTCTTCCTTCTTTCCCTTCTTCCTTTCTTCCTTCTTTCCTTCCTTCCTTTCTTCCTTCCTTCCTTCCTTTCTTCTTTCCTTCCTTCCTTCCTTTCTTCCAGTTGTTTTGGGTTTATTTTTCCTCCACTGATACATCCCTGGCTGAAAAGTTGGAGTGCTTCATTATTGACACCACAGGGGTGAAGGGAAGAAGAAGGAAAGACCTATCTGGGAGGGAGACTTGTCTGGTGACTCATTACAGCAAGGTAGGCCCCCCAAGTGGTCTCTACTGACCTCATAGGGCAGGGGTAGAACATCTTCTCATATGCTATCTGTATATGTTATTTGCTGAGAGTTTGTTCAGGTATTCTGCCAATTTTTTAACTTGTTTGTTCATTTTCTTATGGTTGAGTTTTACGAGTTCTTTGTAGGCTTTTGTTAGCAGTCTTTTACCAAATGTATATTTTGCAATATACATCTGGGGGGAGATGGAGAGAGGGTCCATTACTGCTTGGGGGGAAGAAGGGAATAAAATTCTTAGCTCCCTACCCAACCTTCTCTGTTACCACTCCAGTGAGGGATTTGAGAAGGCTGGAGAGAGTGGCAGTCTAGGCTCCTAGCTCAGTCTTTGCTAGTGTGAGTTGTGTGGGGCCACAGTTTTTTCTTCTACGTGTGCCTGAAGTAAAGCAGTTATTGTCCATATAATTTTTTTCTGTATTGTTAGACTGCTCCTTTCCTGAGAGAGAATAGGATTTTATTAGAGTTTTTTGTGTCTGCATCCATTGGTATTTCCAGTTTACCAACTTTACCAGCTCCAAATATGAGATATAATGAAATGAAAAGAAAACGCAGAAAACTGGCTCTGAGTCCCAAAGTCTCTAGCCAGCATGCCTTTTTCTCTTTAATTTTCAGGCAACTTATTTTTAATTAATTAATTTATTTATTTTGATATATAATGTCCAGGGTTTTTAGTTTCACTTAGAGAAAAGTCTGTCTATTCTGTCTTCCCGAAAGTGAAAGTCCCTCTACAGCATTATTTTTATAATTTATAATGATGTTTATAATGTATGTTGTATTGGTGATGGCCCCTTCCATGTACAATAGAAATGTTTTCTCAATGGAAAATTTAGAACAGTTTACCTTGGGAATAATTATATAAGCAAAGATAAACCCATGTTGGTAAAACTACCTTAATGTAATTTTCACGGTCCTTCTGAAAGCTAGAAAATGTATCAATACACAGCTCCAGATCTAAACTACTTAAAAACAATGAAATATCTTGAATTGCTGGCTCCCAGAGTTTAGGGAAAATAATAAAATTCTCTAAAGAATTTTAGGAAGTGGAATAGGATTGCCAACATTTTTTGTATTTTACCTCAAGAAATATTTACCATTATTTAGTGAAATTTGGTTTATTTCATTAAGAAAACTACAATTCCTCTATTGTCCAGTGTTATCAAGAACTATTTACACTGGCTGAACTGATTGAACAAGTGTTTCTATGTGCTCTTTCCAATTGGTGGAGTTCTGCCAAATACCTGTAGTAATATCTTAATGAGCTTAGCTGCTTAGAACTAAAAGATCTCTAAATGAAAAAGAGTAACTATTTTGCATTTGCATTATATAAACAGCTGTCAGATTTAGCAAAAAAAAAAATACAATATATCAGTTAAATTTGAATTTCAGATAAATAGCCAATAATTGTTAGTATAAATATGTTCCATGCAATATTTGAGAAATATTTGTGAGGAAACAATTATTGTCATTTATCTGAAATTTAAATTTAACTGGGTGTCCTGTATTTCATCTAACAATCATATATTTTTAAAATGTCAAAAGAAAAATATCGCTCAATACACAACTGCTAGATTTATATATACATTATTAGAAATGTTTTAAAAGGTGTCAAATAAAATGTCATTTTTAAAGAAATTGCTCTTAATCATGAAAATTAACACAAAAGCAATGAATTATGGTCCAAAAATAGTAAAGCAGAATAAAAGTAATTGATTGGTTTGGAAGTGTAAAATAAATTAATATATTTTATATTTTACCCTTTCTGTGTATGGGAGAGTAAGAAGGAGAGAGAGAGGGTGGAGGAGAGAGAGGTTGAATTGATTGAAAGGGTGGTGGAAAATGGTGAAGATTCAAAAAAATCTGGTTTTATGTGGGAAAATAGACTGTACTAGTGCACGCACTAAGAAAAAAAAAAATGCCTTTGAATCCCCAAGCAAAGAAATACTGTAAGAAAAGGAAGAATAGATGAGGAGCCATGTTGCATTCCAGGCAATGCAGGGTTGGAGGGGTGAGTACAATTTAGGGGCCAACTATTAACACTATGTTTTTTAATCCATAACCTACCATGTGGAAATATTTTTAAGCATTATGTATTCTAACATACAAGAAATTATTACTGTCATTAACTATCTTTGGCATAGTAATTTATATATACTAAACTACACATTAAGGAAAACCTTTGTTCAAAATTTTGTATCTGAAACAAGGAAAAATGAATCAAAGCTTAGTTAAAAATTTTTGCTGGATTAAACTGCCTTCTTATGTTCGACCTGAGTTGTTTTATTTTGCTTAAAGATTCTCCTTTTAACACAGGGCCCAGCACATGTCCCTAGATTAAAGTAGTATCCTTCTACCTAGTAACCTAAATTCAGTTTCATCAACACTTAGCTACAGGATCCTTTTGTAGTTCATAAGCATGATGATTGGGTATTCACACACATGTGTGAGATGTATCCCCCTCAAACCTTGTGAAAACATTGGCACATTACCGTCTGACATAAAAAAACAAACAAAAAAACACTTAACTACAATCTATATGCCAGCGATAAAGTTCCCTTAAGTAATCCTTTTCCCATCGCCAACCAAAACAAGACCAAATTGCTGCCAGTCTTTCCTAGGGCACTTCAAGGTGATCCCAACCTACCTTCCAGCCTTAGCTCCAGCTATTTCCTCACTGGTAACCCATGAGGCAATCCAATTGAAATTACTCACAATCCTCTGAAACCCTTTACTTTCCTATCTCTCTATTTTTGCTCTTAACATACCCATTACTTGCATCTTTCTCCCCAGATCCCACTTCTTCTTACAGAAATTTTCACTTTCTTTCAATGGCATAACTTGAATTTCTTCTTACTACATGGATTATTTCCTGATCAGTACCCAGTTGTTCTCTCCCTACTTTGACTTCTCAACGTTATTCCTTAATGTTGTTTAACATATTTGCATTGATTCATCACTGCTTGCTTTTTTGGTTCCCTCAGCACGCCATTATAATTTTTAAAAAAATATGGTCTGTGATTTGCTCCTCCATCTTTGGGGCCCTTGCTATAATTTTAGTAGTACCTTGGACTCTGGATTCTATAAATATTCAATAAAGATTTGTTCTATTATATTAGTGAAAGTCCAGAAATTTGTGCTTTCCAATTAATGACTTAGATTTTGGGTGATAAGTCTATTTTCACATTCATATATTGTCAGCCTTATCATTCACCAAAATGAAATAAATGGACCAATGGAACATGATTTCAGTGATTAGGGTCAACTGATTTTATTAATGAATAATCAAAATGTCCAATTAGAAAAAAGAGACTAAAAGTGGTTTGGTAATTTTAAGTGTCATGACTCTAGGTGAATACTTACGAAATAATAAACTTCTCAGAAAGAACAAGTAGGATTTAAAGGACCCAACATTCTGTATGACTTCTTAAAGTGAAGAAGAAATAATTACAGTTTACTTTATAGCTGTTTTTTTTTTTTTTTCTGGTTCAGTTGAATCCAGCATAGCTGAGAAATAAAGTCTCAATTTGGTAGAAATTTTGAAGGTTTTTATCTTTGCTACTGGAAAGAAAGGAGATGTATTTCTTTCAAATGAAAACTTAACTGTGGAAGAAAACAAGAAAAATTGCAAAAGGCAGGGAAATTACAGAATCTACAATTTTTGGTGTTCATGATTTTCCACTATCCCAAGTCAATAACCCTGAAATTAGATGACAATAAGAGGTGCTTTCTGTGACAAGTACTTCAGTTCTTATTAGATTTCCAATAGTCATTTAGATTTGGCATGGCCCAAAAATGCCTCAAAATGTTATAACTTCTCTTATTTCCAAAGTCATATAGATGTTTTAAAACTATTTCTGATATAATAAACTTGTTAAATGGTAGGTGATATCTGTAACTCTTCAGACAGACCCTAGTCTTTACATTTTTTTAAAGACAAATATGTTCAATCTGCATTGATTAAGAACAAAGCTGATTATTAGTCTGGTAAGGAAAATCAATCTCTATAATTCAGAAGAATCATTCTGTTTCTCAGAGAAACTAGTCTCATAGAATCTCAAAATGCCCTTCTCACCTGGACCTCTTACAAGCCCTATCCTTCCTTCACAGTTAAGTTGAACTCACATATTCTTCTAAAAGCCTTTTCTCACCTTTTCAGTCCTTGGTGATACCCCCTAACTTGAACACCTGCTTTATGATATCTACCACTTAGCATGTGGTACATGATAGATTTAATTATTTTTATGTTGGCCTGATATTTCTAATTATAACATGAGGTCCTTAAAATCAGGGACTATTGTGTACATTGCCCCAAGTGTAACAGGTCACTGTCAATATATCAAGAGATGTATGCAGTTTTATTATAGAGAATAATGCTTCACTGTTTCAAACAAGAGAAGAAGGTGAGCAATCCTATATTTCTGCTGAATGAATAAATAATTTTTCAAATCATGTAGATACTTATAAATTCCAAATAGAAGTATAGGATAACCAAACTCAGATGTCAGTAACCTAACCTGTCATTTATCTAAGTACATTCCTTCAAACGGTAGACTCAAAAAGGTTTTCACTGAATAGATATATTTGAGAAATACAACATACTATGCCACCCTTTTGATCATTTGCAATGCACATGTTCGTATTAAAAGTCTTCAAAAATCCAAGTATGAAAACATTTTGTATCCAACATTTAACCCATCATTTCCTAAATTTATTGAAACATACAACCTTACTTCCATAGCTTAATATTACAGGTATTTGAAACATACTTTGGGGAGCAAACTGAAATGCCCCTTTAGAACAGCATTTAACACTTATCTTCAGCAGAAATGGGTGGCAGAGGGGAAACTACCCAGCTGAAGACGTGGAGGCACTTTTCACACAGGACCATATTGTCAGTCTCTTGGCATCTTCCTAGACTTTCTAGTAGTACTTGACCTACAGAGTTAATTTCATAGCTATTTGTTAAATAACTAAATATTTGGCACACTGCTATTCTCATGCATTTAATAATGATGCGTAAACAAAATGACCTTGGTCTGAGGGCTAATTATAAGTAAAAAGGATAACTGTAGGCCAGCATAAGTTGGAAAAGTTTTAAGCCATTTCATCACCATAAAATATAGTCAAGTTCCTGAATGTATTTTCCTAGCATCTAATATGTAAGGAAAAATAAAAACATCCATTCCATATTCAGTTATTCAGAATTTAGATATTTTTCTGCCAAGTCAAATGGGATCTCTGTCTCCTGCCTAATTTTCTAAATATTTGTTGTTGTCCTTGTTGTTGTTAGTCATGCACCATAAAGCACAGGATGTGAGTATGATAGCTGTGAGGAGCCAAAGGCTCTTGCCCAGTGTAAACCAAGAAGCTCGTGGTCTTGTTTGCTCTTGGCAGCCATCTTGGAACCCTGAGGGAAGCCACCATAAGAATGACGTCAGCATGGGAAGCAAAGAAGGAAGATACAAAAACAACACAGAGAATTTTTGCTATAATGGAATCATGACTTCCTATTTCTAATTGTTATATTATATGAGGTAATGCATCTTCTTTAATATTTAGGCCTATTTAAGTTAGTATTTTTTGCCACTTATAAAATAAAACATCATACTTGAGACAATATCTGGGCCTAAGAGTGGGGTCATATAAATAACAGATCCTGTGATATAGAATGAACTGAGTACAATAATGACATCTATATCCCAGGCTGTGATGTTGGTCATCATAGTAATGTGCTAGGGCAATAGTTCCTGTAAATGTTAACTAGCTCTAGCTAGGGGCACAGATTATGTTCTCACTGAGGCTTTAGCTCTAGGATACTTAGTATGGAAATTTAGAATTTTAAACTATGTTGTATATCAGTGAGGGTCCCAGAAGGAAACAGCACACTCAGCTGAAATTTTGAGAATTTAATGAAGAGACATTTTACATAGGTATGGACAGAATTAATGGGACCAACTTGGGATCTGAGCAATATAGGTGTTGGCAACAATGGGAAGCCATTAGCATCCTTGGGCCTGTAGGGTTGAGGGGAAGAAACAGTGTTATTGGAGAGCAGAGAAAGGGAAAACTCTGGACGAACACAAGCATTGTGGGAACTGTGGCAAACCTGATTCACAGGAGGGGTAGAAGTACCCCAAATTATCCCTTCTCCCATGCTCTAATCTCCTACAGGTTAGTCCTCCTGGTCAAACCACACTGTTTACTTTTTCACTGATAAATAATGGAAGTACATACTTTTTAGGTACATGTGAGAATTTAATGCATCCACATAATTTGCAAAGATCAAATTTGCATAATTGGGATATCCATCACCTTAAGTCTTTTTTTTATGCTAGAAACATTTGAATTATTGTCTTCTAGCTATTTTGAAGTATACAATAGATTATTGTAAACTATAGTCACCCTGCTGATCTACAAATACTAGCTCTTATTTCTTCTATCAAAGCATGTATTTGTAACCCATCAAAAAGATCTGTCTACAAGAAAAAAACTAGGGATGCCAAGTGGCTTGTTTGAAGACATTTTGGATGATATTGATCTAAGATTCCTACACAATAGGTCTGTTTTTATTATTTCTGTTTTCCCCTTAAAAAAGATTCTAGGTCTGATTGTCAGGATAAGCCCTTAATAAGTTCTTTAATTGTGTTTCTCTCACCTTATTATCAAAGACACACTTGCTGCAATTCTGCTGGCCAGATGATCAGGCAGCAGAAATGACATTAGAATGTTAGATGCCATTGTGTGAAAGGCTGGGATTTAAAACAAAATTACCTTGAGGGCACTTTAGAACACAAGTTAAAGAAATTTTTACTCCCTAGAAGGGAAAGAACACAGGCAGAGAGTGTCGGTCTGCAGCAACCAGAGCAATGTGCTTCCATGTCTGAAACATCATTCTGCCTTCTTCTTACCTACCTCCACTCCAAGCTCAGAGACAAAACCTTGAACCACAAGCGGTGACAGCAATAAAGAATGAAGATTAGACCCCATACTAAAAATATGGGAAAAAATGCCCACTCAGAACTTTTAAGCTAAATTTTCACCAAAAAAGTGTCTAAGAAATAGAAAAGAGAAAGGAGTGATTGGTGGAAAGAGATGGCACAAGAGTAAAAGGACACATAAAACAAGATATTGGAACAAATTAAGATGTGGTAATAGGAAAGAGTGTAAGGTTACCGTAGACAGATATTTGTGCTTTGTAAACTGTAATACACTAAATAAATGTGAGGTAATTTTTAAAAGAAAAGTATTATATGTTGGTTTTCATTCTAATGATTATTTTATGATATGTATGATAGCACATGTCTCATTTCTATTGCCAGTAGCTAAATAGAACCAAATTTTAAAGAAGGTTAATATGACCTCAGAGAATTAAATCCAAACTTTTGTAATATAAAGGGTGTCCAGAAAGCATATGGTTTTTTTTAATGTTCTCTGTACATCTAGGCATATTATTAAAAAATATATCTGTGAAAGCCTGAATACAAAATTTAAATTCCTGAATTTGAGATTGACAAGTGACTCCTTAAAGAGATTGTCTGATTTTTACCATTTCCTAGGTATGTGACATTGGGAAAAGGACTTCCCTTCTCTGGCCTCATTTTTCTTATCTGTAAGATAGAGATAGTATTTGTATGTACTTATTAGGGATGTTACAAGGTTAAATGAGACACTTAGAACAGTACCTGATGCAGTTCTCAATAACTGATACTGATTATATTCCATGGAACATTCTCAGTATAAAAACTATCACCTTTCAATTATCTGCTCAAATATGGAAAAACTGCATTGTTGATACTACTAAGAATATTTCACTTAACTCTTAAATATGTTTCTGTGCTAACAGTTATACCTAAAGTTTGAGTGTGACATTCTGAAACTGCGTTACAAAACTGAAAATGAAACCACACTGGGAAATCTGGTGCAGCAGAATTTGACATTTCCCCCGACCTCTCATGCCCCAAACCATTTCCCTTTCAAACTCATGTAAAACTTAATCAGTTGCATGTGAAATTAGAGTCTTCCTCTAAATATGGTTCTTTAAACTCACTGGGGTGGAGAAATCATTTAAATGATTTGATTTGCCCTGCATTTCCCCTCTAGATTCAGCTGTTTTTAAAATCTATATTCTACACTCTCAATAAAAACTTGAAAGCACGATGTCTATCTGATTTGCTGAAAGAAGATCATAGAATCATATGTCCATGCACAGAACTTCAACTCGATGAGCAGATATGCTCTTTTTAACAAAACCAAAACATGTTTTCAGCACAGTTCCTGACTTATGGAAGCCACAACTTTATTCCCTCTAGCGCTATTTCTACATCCTATGGTAAGGTCTGTCCCACTGTGTCATAACTGTCTCTTTACTTCCTTGTCTGTTCCAACAGACTATAGGCTCCATGACTCATTCATGTTGCTAAATATTTCTAATATATAACATTAGTAAATTCTCAATATATAAAAAAGATTGAATACATGACTGATTTATATATGCTTATATAGAAAGAGATGGGCTGTATTTGAGAATATAATTCATATTTCTGTTATAAAAACTGCCAGAGGTTTTGGATTATCCACAGAGACCTAAGAAGAAATGACTTTTAAAATAATTCAACAAAATGAAACAAAGAAATTTCTTACAAAATAGTTTCCTATGCATGGTACCAAGGGTTAATATCAAACATACATAATTCTAACGCTCACTAGAGGCTCATCTCTCCATAGCTGCCAACTGCCTACCCTACGTCTCTTAAAATCAAATCCATCCATTTTGTAAGTTTCATTTTTTTTCTATAGCTGAGATTACAATCTATCATTTAGAGAGAATCTGACACCCAGATAAAAGCAAGTATATAAAAAGGAATTGAAACTGATGCAGAAGGAAAAAAGTACAAATAGGCTGCTGTTCTGTTAGTTAAAATGACATGGTTGGGAGCCGAGGAGATAGCACCGGGAAAAAACTTTTTTAGGTCATTTTTCTCAAGTAATTTGTCATTGAAGGAATGTGAAAACATGTCAAAAATAATCATATTTTCTACGTTCATTGTTCTAAAATCCTTCCTTCTTCTGTGCTATTCCCTCTCTACATATATTTGGTAAGGTACTCATGCTTTTGTTTCACATCATTTTATATTTGCTTTACATATAATAATATACAAGCAGTCTGCCTACTATGTGAAATATTTAACCACAAACCAGTCAATTTTTGTATTACCCTCAGGTAATAATTATCACGTACCTTTAGTACAAGGAGTACCTATTGCTCTGCACAGGGCTGATATACTAAGCAAAGGAGTACTTATATGGCAGTTGACAAACTGATTTCCAGGTGGTTCCCACTATGGAATGCTGAATGTTTCTCATCTTGTTTTCTGTGTGTGATGAAATATAGCTCAAAGGAGTCAGGATACGTGGTTCTCATCCCCGTTCCATCATGAGCATCATTAACAAGTCACTCTCTCTGGGCCACAGGTTTCTCATCTGTAAAATAAAAGAGCCTGGACTAGCTGATTTTTAATGTGTCTTTCTTTGTGCTTATATGATTTTACCTTTTGAGATCTTATGTTTAAAATAAGAAAATGAAAAGGCTGTATCTATGGTCGATTCCTTAAAGGATATTTTTGAATTTTTTTCTTTATTAGTTGCAGTTATATTTCTACAATTCTTATAGTAAATAAGGTAGAATAAAATAGCCTAAAAATATCAATAAGGTGGCCCAAATATGTTAGATTAAAACTCAATGGGTTGATCTTACTATACCATTTATGGAGAAAAAGTAATAGCACAGCTTTGGTTTTCCCTGTGCTTAAACCTGTCCTCCTCTCTTGAAGAGAAATGTTTCTTAACTCTGAGCAGTATACATGCTTGTATAACTTAGTAGGTGACAAGGACAGTCCCCTTGCAATTTTGTACAAGCACATGTGCATTTTTAGCAGCACAAAATTTTACTCCATGGCAATTCTAGGATCAAATGATGTGATTTTGTCTTTTGGATACTTTAATGATAAAAAGGAAGAATGGACCAAAAGTCAGGCATGCTTCCAACTATTAATAAACCATTAATGTTTGCTGTTTGGCTAAAATTATACTCAATTCTGGCAAACTTTGTTTAAAAATTTCTAATTATTTTCTTTTATTGCCTTCAGGTTTCTAACATTACATCCACTGATGTGTGCTCATATATTTGGAGGGCATCGTAAAATAAGGTTTTGTATCAGTTTGTAAGCTGGTTATTGGAAACTGAGATGATTATGACTGCCTCGCAATTTTTTTAAATCAAAACTAAACATAATCACAAAAAACAAGGCAGTATATGCTGAAAAAGTACAAATGCATTTAGTAGCTTAGAAAGGAATGTAAGTATCAAATCATACAATAAGTTAAAAAGTACATTGTAAAGAAAGACAGAAGAAAGGGAAGAAGGGTTATGTGGAGGAAGGATGAAAGGGAGGGAAAGAGAGAGAGGAAGGAGCCATGTCTTGGGCACTGAATAATATTAGTTACTGTTTTTCTATTAGTTTGAAGCATATGAAATTACTGATATCCTTTTTATCTGCAAAAATCCCCACAATTTGCATATGATTCAACTTAGTATGTTAACAATTATTTTTTCAAAATGTGTCTTTGTATCACGCTAGTGGTGAAAGAAGAAAGTGCAAGGCAATCCCATCTGGAACAGACAATGCTGACAGGTCAGGCCTTCTCCGATGGCCAGTTCTGTCAGCTTCCGTCTGCCTAACCAGCTAGAGCATCTGCTCTGCTAGGGACCAGAAGCCTACGAGTAGCTATTTTTCACTAGGTGTATAATTGTTTACTGCAAAAGGAATGCCTTTGCTTCAGAAGCCTTGCTATCTGTGTTGTGATTTGTCCTTTGGGGCATAGAAAATCTATATGCCACCACTGAGTCACCTAATGCCATGGAGTTTACCAGAAAACATAGACCAAGTGGCAAGGCTGCTTATACCAATTTATACCTGGTGCAGAGCCCTTTACTGGGCCCCAGTCAAAACAGCAGCCTTTTATGTCATCAATTGGTAAATCAAAATAGCATCCAAATGTGTGGACAATGATGTCTCCAAAACCCAGTGAGGCTTCCCAAGGATTGTTCTTCCTTTTTCCTGATAGGTGATATAAAGTACAATAATTTTTCCTTGCCTTTGGATAAATTCCGAGTTGATGTCTAATGTTGATTGGGTCTCCCTGAGTTCAATTGTGTGTGGTTCACAATGTTTGAAGGGGTTCTTTAGGATTTAGAGAAGAAAAAAGCTGATCAGTTCAGAGAAACTAAATAACACTTTTTGTGTGCAATGTATTTTATAACTTTTTATAATTAGTTATAGAAATGCTTAAATTAACAGTTAAGTAAATATG
Source organism: Lemur catta (assembly GCF_020740605.2). Classification (NCBI taxonomy): domain Eukaryota; kingdom Metazoa; phylum Chordata; class Mammalia; order Primates; family Lemuridae; genus Lemur; species Lemur catta. The sequence goes on along the minus strand of NC_059128.1, from coordinate 60,861,945 downwards.
TGTACATAATGTAGGCAACTACACACCTAATTATAAATTTGTATATAAAATAAATTGTATAATTAATTACAGTGGTGCTTAAGGTAATTGTTAGATGTATATAATTAACTTACACATGTTTTTATTTTTTATTTTCAAATTGTCTGTCTTAATCTACAACTAATTGAGGATACGTAAGCAAATAGATACATAATATAATTAAATATAATTTTTAAATTAAGCAACTATCAGAAAACATAAATAAGGAGATTTTTCAATCTCAAAAAGAATTTTTTAAAAAAGCATAAAAGCAAGCCACAAGTTCCTACTATAACAGGCAAAAAATAAAAAAAAAAAGGAAAGAAAAAGTAAGGCATCTATGGTGCATCCTGAGAATAACACACTCTTATAAGAAAATTGTATGTAAAATCAGGAGCCAGGTGTGGCGGCTCACATCTGTAATCCCAGCTACATGGGAGGCTGAGGTGGGAGGATCACTTGAGCCCAGGCGTTTGAGATCAGCCTGGGCAACATGGTGAAACCTCATCTCAAAAAGAAAGGAAAAGAAAACTCTATGTGAAATCATGGTTCTTACCCTCTTTTTTTGCCCCCCTTTCTTTTTATTCTCAAATCAAATTGCCTAATCTTGGGCTCTATGCTGACATTCCCTGTGAGCAATAAAGGACTTCAGTTTCCCCCTTTATGCTCACAGAGATTTTTTATATTACAACGCGAAAACTTTGTTGCTAGTATGTTGTTCTTTATCCTCTTCACCTTGTGTATTTCCTGACTGTGCCTTCTCTCTCATATCCATCACCTGCTGCTGTCAACAGAGATTCTCAATGCTCTGAATGTTGTACTTTCTCTTTGGCCACATTGTAGCCTGTTTCCTTAACATTTTAGGGGACTCAATTTTAGCCAAATGGCTACAAGAGCAATGATCCTCCCAGCCATCAATGATCCTCCTTCCATCAATGACTTTGTTGTTCACTTACGTTTTTATCTTGTTGACCACTTCAGTTAGATTCCCAGTTGCTATAAACTTACGAGTTCAACTTCAGCCAGTCATGATGCCAGTTGTAACAAAGTCACAAAGTAATCTCTGAAAACTTCATATTAGCAGGCTGCTCTATTCTAATCTATGAGTCTTTATGAAACTTTACTCTTTATAGTTTGCCTTCACAAAAGGCAAAGTTTTCTTTTCTTGATGGTCTCTGTGGTTTGAGAAAGAAAGAAATAGATTCTGAGAGAAGGGAAGCTAGGCAGACTGTCCCCTGGAGAATAAAGTCCTCTTTCTCAATGGCATTTTCCTCTATCCCTTTTAAAATTTCTTGATGACTTCCAGGCTCATAACAAAGCCTTCTGTAACCAACTCTAGCAGTATATATCTGTCCTAGATTGAGGTTGTGACGCCTTGCACAACAAAAGCATCCTAACGACCAAGAGATATCTTCAATACTTTTTCAGTTCTCCAGCCTATCATTCCATCTCTACTTCCCACATATATCAGTGGGAGTATGCAAAGTGATGGTTCCAAAATTAACACGAAGTTTATTGTAGTTCACAATAAAAAGTGAAGAAATGCACTATGTAAATAAAATCTTTAAAGTCAAAAGTGCAGAAAGACCAAAGGAAAATTTACTGATTGAGTAGGAAATGTTTATCTAACCAAGTCAAATTCATATATAAACCTGTGATTATAAATCAAAAGATCTGTCAAAGTCACATAAGATATGCAGAGATGAATCTCTAAATTTAATATTTTATTTGGGATACAAGAATTAAAATTTGAAACATACACATAGACTGGGTGGTCTTCCCTATGTCCAAAAAACAAAGAGGAGGTAGAAAGTTTTATATTAACAAAAAGGAGAAATGTTATATATTGTTTTTCTATGAAGTTTATTAGCAATAATAAATTTTTAGTGAGCTAGCAAGCTCTGATTGGTGAGTGACGGGGTGGATAAAACTAGTCTTAGAGTTGCAGCAGGTCACTTTGGAAGCCATTAGATAAAACTGGTTTCAGGTTACAGCAGGCGGTTTTAGCAGTCAGGCTTGTACAGTATTCCACGGTTGGAACAATGCTGTGTGCTGTAAGTGCTTTTTCCCTCTGGCTTCTCAACTCTGTTTTAGTTGGATATAACAAGAATGACCCTATTTCTATGATCAACTTTCACAGATCCTTTAATTTAAAAAATCAGAGCTTTGATTGTGAATATGCATATCTATCATATAACTGACTTGGCTACCTTTTGGGAGATATATATGTGACTATAACTTTACATGATATAAAGACAATTAACTTAGTATTATAGCCCATAAAAACGCTAGTTAATGTCCCTTTAGTTTCCATGAAGTAAGTCAGCAATCGTTTATGGAACACCTACTATAGGTTAGGCCCAGGCTCAGTTCTGGTATAATAAAGATGCGCAATACATGATACCTGCTTTCACGGAACTCCAATCTTTCTGAGAAACTGAGCACACTTTACAACACACACTTCCAGAATACTGTACTGATAAAAGTATGCACAAAGGATATTGAAGCATCCCACAAGACAGGATCAGCTTTTCCTGATGGACATAGAAATCCTCCATAGATCTTGTGCATTTCTACTGTATATATTAGGATGAAATAATATTTCCTTTCCAGAAAGCTGTGATTAGAAAGCAAGCATTTGAACTGACTATTTGCATGAATTGGGCTGTTTCAAAAATAGACTAATCTCGGTATAATAGCAAGTTCCTAATGAAGTTAAAGTGAAGGCAAAGCATCAGTGTTAGTGATGAAATATTACCCAAATGTATATTTAGGCACTATGTCTCAATGGGATCCTTTCCTCTAAAGTTTTGAAATTTCTTTTTCTTAATTCTGTAGAAAGCTAGTAGTATTGCATTTGTAGCCGTAACACAGTTGCAGAATCCCAAAAGGACTATTTTGTTCCATTTATTATAGTAAAAAAGAAATCCGTGCTGAATACAAAACATTGCTGTTTTGATTATGTGAACTGATTGTGTGTAATTTTGCCGCTTCTTTTTATGTCATCATGTCCATTGAATCCCTTTTAAAGGAAAATCATTTTCTAGACTAAAATGTTATCATAAGAGCAGCTCTACTTTTGCTGACATGATTTTGATTAGGAAATTTAGATCTTCACGCTATATGAATACATTAGAAGAGGATTACTCTGATCGAGACTTCACAAGAGAGCTAAAATATACCACAAATAAATAATCAAGCATCTTGTATGAATTTAAAAATAAATCATGTATCATAAAAGTAAAAATGGTCAGTTTAGGCTCAGAAAGAACACAGATAGCATTGCTAATTTGTGGCAGAGTGAATCCAGTAACATGGGTTTTAATTAGATGGCAGAAACAGTAAGGTGACAGGACTGAGAACAGGTAAATCATCCAGGAATAGTAATGCACGGAGCGCAGAGCCAGCTGGTGCGGTGCTGCCTCGGTGTCAGAGATCCGTGCTGCATCCTGAAACGGGGACTGTTCAGACAGTCTGTTGCACAGCTGTTCTTACTCAGAAGCAAGCAGCCAGGTCTGTTAGTGGTATCACTCTGCAGGTACTAAAATGACAGCAAAGTTTCTAGGAAGGACTGGGTGTCTCAAGCGGATGAAAAAAAATCGAACTTTGTTAGAAACACCAAAAACACATATTAATACAATCTCCTCTTCCTTTCTTTTCTTACTCTAGTGCATTCTGTTATCAATTGAGTTGTTTAGTCAGGACTGTATTTATATCATCATATTTGGAATTCTTAAATTTGAACCAGGGAGAATCAGCAAAAAATTGTTGCTGCTATTTTTAATGTTGAATTTGATCAAAAATAAATTCTGGGGTTTTGTTTCTAATTGAGATCATGTCAATATGGGTAAAGGCTTTGCTAAAAGTTGTTTAAGAAGGAAGAGAAGGAAGGCCTTTATAATATTCAACTTCTTTTTCATTATTGACTTTTTAAATTTTTTAATTTATTTTAATTGACATGTAATCATTGTATATATTTATGGGGTACAGTGTGATGTTTTGATACATGCATACAATGTGTAATAATCAAATTAGGGTAATTAGCATATCCATCACCTCATACATTTATCATTTTTTTGTGGTGATAACATTCAAAATCCTATCTTCTAGCGATTTTGAAACATACAGTATATTATTATTAATTATAGTTACTCTATTGTGCAATGAACAATATAACTTATTCCTTCTATCTAACTATAACTTTGTACATGTTGGTCAACCTCTCCTCATCTTCCTTTCCTTGCTACCATTCCCAGACTCAGGTAACCACTATTCTACTCCCTTCTTCTATAAGATCAACATTTTTAGATTTCACATACGAGTGAGATCATGTAGCATTTCTGTGCCTGGCTTATTTCACTTAACTTAATGTCCCCCCATACTCGTCCTTGTTGCTGCAAATGACAGAGTTTCATTCTTTTTTATGGTTGAAAATATTCAACTGTGTAAATAAATATAGATTTTCTTTATTCATTCATCTGTTGATGGGACACTTGTTTATGGTTTTAAAATACGTTTTACATATTGAGACTCTTCTCAATAATAATTTAAAAATCACTAAATTCACTAAAGAAAGAAATAACATGTTTAAAAGATAGAAAGTCAGTACAGGTGATACAATTAATGGGGGGAAAAAGCATGTTTTGATCAACAGGAAAGATCATGACTTTGGGAATTGGCACTTAGATCAAGTTGCCTGAGGAAGAAGGGAGAGCTCCCTGGAGGCTGCTGGGGAGTGCTGAGGGGCAGGGCGCTGGGCAGTTGTGCTGCTTCCACATGCTCCCGAAGCGAAAATGGGGCCTGGACAGTCCAACAGTGGTTGTCCAAATCCCAGACCCATATTGTGTCTTTTCCTATTGATGGTTTTGGCTTTGGATTGTTTAATTTTATTTTTTTGTTTGCTTGTGTGTTTGTGGAAGTGAGGGAGCTGTTTGTCTGGCTTGTTTGTTTCTTTCTTTGTTTGTTGTATATAAAAACAGAACCACTTCATCTTAGTAAATTATTGGCATCTCAGTTTCAGCCATTTTGTTTTAGAAAAACAATCTCGATGGAACAGAAAAGAAAATCACCACCTTTAAAACATCTGAAAAATAATCTTATATTGAGTGTTTTCTACCAATGGCTGATAACTTTTAGTGATTTTTATGTAAAAACCAGCCAACCTCCACTGGGAAATAAAAGTCCATTCCTTTATCAATTTCTTGCTTTGTTGAACTGGTAGAGGCTTTAAAAAGGATGTGTCCTTAATAATGTTTGCCAAAAACAGTGGAGGGCAATACTTATGAGTGAGTAAGATTTTAATCAAAGCCAATTCAAACATGTGAAGTAGTTTAAGTCTAGCTTCATTGCCCCATCAGTTTGACATTTTTATTTCAATTCTACTTTTTACTGGTTTTCCATATTGCAAGTATCCCGGATACCATTCACAATTATTCAAAAAAAATGCAATACTAGATATTGAAAAGACACAAATGGACAAACCATTTTGCTTGCTCTCAAGAAACTAAAAAATTTTAAGTGGGCAGACAATTATATAGGTAACGAAATTATAATGCCATAAGCATTATAATGGGAGAATGAATACTGTCAATGCAATAATGAATATAAGCATAATGGTAGAATGAATGGTAAGCAATATAATGCGCAAATGAATACCCTGTGAGTACAAAGGAAGGAAGAAGTCAAAGAAGTCAATGAGAGAAACACTATTTGCTGTTGATCTTAAATGATGAGTCAAAATTTATCACAAATATAGAAGAAGAACCACAGAAATAATTCCTTTCTTAGCACAGTAGTAAAAAAAATAAATTTTGATTGTATGCTTTTATGGGAATTTGCATCATTCTCTTTCTTGCTTTGCCAGATGCCTGGAAATACTTAAATTTTCACCTCCCAGAACAGAATAAGCCAAGTCATGGCACTGTCAGAATAGAGAGTACCTAAAAATTGGCATAATGTGATATTACTAATAATTGCTAACACTTATGAGTCTTTACCACCTAATACCACTTCTAAGTACTTTACAAGTATTATTTCAATTAACTTTCATAACTATCCCATAAAAAGTAAGGATTATTATCATTATTTTATTTGAGTATTTCACTCAAAGTCAAATCGTACAGTCAAAATATAAAGCCAGTCAATCCAGAGAATAAGCTCCCCCAAACCAATATATACTGCAAAAAAGGTAGAATGAGATCACTCCAAGGACTCTGGACTTTATTCTATAACATTCTGTAGTAATGGGGAGCCATTAAGGATTTTAAGAACAATGACTGCTCCAATTTGTGTTTTAGAAAGATAACATGGAGGATGGATAGAAGTGGAGTGGAGACTTTAGCAAAGAGGAATAATAAGGAAACAGTAGTGAATGAGAGAGTAACCAGGGCAATGACAGGGATGCAAGAACTTTATGGAGGTGGAATTCACAGTCTCTCCAGGATTCCTCTCCAGGCACCCTTATTCCTGCCTCCCTCCAGCCAACTGGGACTTCACTGCTATGCCTTTAGCCTCAGTTCCCACCCTTAGTAGCAATGTCCACGTGAGAGGTGAGTTTAAGCTAGAATCAGTCTGAACTGTGACATAAAACAGAGTTGGGAATCTAAAGAATAAGTGGAATTTAACAGAATTCTCAAGGTCTACCACATAAATGTATCATTATTTACATACATGTATCTGTAGAGTTTTAGTCTGTACACATGTAATTTCAAAAATTACTTCTTTGGGTAAGGACCAGTCCTAGAATTATATATTAATTTTGTTCATTTAGCCTTTTCTATTTTTATTTTGAAATGTTTCATATGTAATATATGTGTGTATATATTTTTAAGTAAGTGATAAAAGATAAACAGCAAAATGAATATCTGTAGCCATTACTCAGGTCCCAGACTTTAAAAAAAGAACACTATTTATTCAGTATTATTTATTCATCCTTTCATCTGGTTCTAAGATTAGCAAACTAAACTGCTTGCACTCTATGACTAAGAAAACTTTGTGTCTGGAAACATCTGTGCTAGACCTGCCAATGGTTTATTTGCACAAAAGACCTAGGAACTTACTGAAAAAGAACTCATCTTTCTCAGGTCACTGAAAAGTTCAGGAGAGATCCAAGGGTTTTAAGTCAGTATTTGAGAGACATGTGCCGGTTTGTCCATCAGTATGCCATGCCTGAGTTTTTGGGCAAAAATCTGAAATAGCTGCTTGACTAACATATCTATGAGACACTAAGAGCATAGGACAGTGTTGGCAGAACTGTCAGTATCCACAAAAAATGTTAAGAACTGGCAAATATGGCAGTACATGAGACAGTTTTGTGGATGTTCTGGCAAGAGTCAGGTTCACGGCCATCTGGGGTTAAACAGTGGCTTTCTAGCAACTCCAGGTAAATTCCACAGCCTCCTCAGAGGCCTCTTCTAGTATTGACCCCAAAAGAAGTTAAGTGAAAAAGGTGGATTCCACATACCCTGGGGATGGGTCTTCCTCTCCTAGGAATTCAAGGGCAATCCCTGCTATAATTATTTTTAATTAAGAAATATTTTATTGTTAATGTATTTTCTCCTGGATATCCCAAGACACAGCCATGAAGCCAAGATTTGTATCAAACAGGTTACAATTCTGTCTGGAGCAACTGAAAATTTGGAAACTGCTTAACTCCTTTTTCATGGGCAGGAGCCTAGGTTTGAATATCAACTGCAATGGAAAATTCTTCTCCACATTTATTTTCAAAGACAACTAGAACTCCTATTATCTCTGAATCACTGAAAAAAAAGTAATAGAAATTTAACTTAGATTTTTGTAATTGTATGGGTTTTCAACATCACACAGAGATAGATCCCCACTACTTACTCTCTTCCTTAAGAATGAATATTTTTGGACCAGAAAGAAGTAATCATTTTTATCCACTCAAATCTTCCCTCTAACTGTCCTAAGGCCCTTTTGTTCTCATGGCTAGAGAGTGAAAAGTGTGAAGTGATGAGAAGGGCTTTCAAATTCCATTAGCAACTTTTTTTGCTGTCTGGAGATATCTTGAAACTCTGTCTCAGATACCAATACTGCTCCTCCTAGAACCTCATTTACACATGAAAAGAGATAATAAAAAAAATTGGCAGACATTTGAGGAAAACCACCAGCAAGAGAGAAACTAAAGTAAACACAGAAAAGAACTAAACCCCACCTCAAATAAAATAGTGCTAGTAGAGGAAACTGGTAACTTTAAAGTAATTAAAATAATGTTTCCAAGAGAGATTGAAAAGAATATCACATCTATGTTTTAAAATCAAGACAGGCTCACTATTGTAATATGATAAACTTAATTCTGGGAGTGACAGACATCAGACAAGAAAATACAAAAAATTACTTTAACAAAAGGCAAAAAAAGGACTAAGCCTGCAAAGAATAGACTATTACCATGTCATATAAATATTTTGAAAGTACAAAATCCTTTCTATATCTTATATTCCCTTTCTCTCATGGCATCCACTGAAGCCCACTGGCCAAATGTGGCAGGTAGATAAACACTAGCTTCCCTATGAGTGTGCAGAAAACTCAGGGTATAAAAGTTTTTTAAATAAGAAAATACTTTAAAATAAGGTAGGTTTCAGGAATATTCAATTTCATTCTTAAAGCTTCTTGATTCTATTTACCTTTAATTTGGGGGTTACTGTTGAAGGCTTCCATTCCTATCCAAGTCCGACTATATTTTCCTGAAAGCCCCTTTCTTAATTTACTATCAACTTCATACCTCATGACGGTGATGAAGCCCTTTGAGGGTATGATTTAAGAAATCTTCTCTGGTTTCATGTCTCCATTCCCAAACTCATACTCAGAGAAGCTTTCTGAAATTCTAAGTCCTGTCTTCATCTCCAAATGCCACAAAATTCTATTCTACTTGCAAAACCTCTTTCCCTATTTCGAAACTCATACTTATTTAGCATTTACTATGCTTTTCCTCATTTGTTTTCTCATCTGACCCTGGCTATGGAGGAGGGTTCCACTCACCCCATTTTTATCTGTTGGTCTAGAATGCACAACTAATACTTTTTAATAAAAACATGGAGTCATGCTACCTACATCTGCCCCACCATTCACTCTCCCCAAGCCGGTAACAAAGCAGGCGGCTCAGCTAATATAATATTTAGACTAGCAGTGAAGAAAAAGATCTTTCTCCCTTCTGTACTCTGAATAAATATAAATAAATTACTCTGACCAAATGAAGAAATGTGGTGTAACATGATTTATTTGGGCCAGAGCTGACACTGGTAAGACAAAGCCTCCTTATCTGCTTACAGAAACTTAAGCAGAGGTCAACAGCCACATCCTCTGATTTGTACGCCATGTGTGAACATCGTGGGGGAGAACTTGAACTCCGTCTTCAATAGGGTTCCAAACATATATTAATATGTCTTAGAGACTAAAAGGGGGTGGAAATAGAAGCCAGACTACAGACAGAAACAAAGAGCTCCCTTAGAGAAAAAGCATCATGAGTGAGGCTCAAAACTGGTTTTGCCAGGGAAATTCCACACCCCATCCAGGGGATGGAGTTTCAGGTACAGAGCATGGGCACAGTAAAACTGAAAGCACAGTGCTCCTCTGGACCTGGTCCCACTACCACGGGACCACCAAAAATCTGAACTCTAAAAAGGAAGATGCTTCCCTGCTGGATGAAAAGAGATTTTACTACCAAAGATCAGTAAGTGGAGGCAGCTGGAAACTGCCCCAGGTGGCCTCTGAGACACTGCGGAATGTAGTGGATCAGGACAAGCCCATCATTTCTATAGCAAAGTGAGAGAAACCTGCAGGCAAGCTAGGAAAAAAGGCAGAGTGGAGAAGAGAGAACCAGAGGCAGAAACTGGAAATGCAATTCTGAGTCTCTTCACCTCCTTCGGAAATGCCTACAGAGATCCTGCAAGAAGGAGGATGAGCGGGGATTGTTCTGTTTGGCAGGTGAAGTTATCCATTGTGCCTGGGAACAAATAATTAAAGCGTCCTCACTTCGGACCTATTAGGTGTGGCTCTAGTGTAATGGCAGGTATTAATAAAAATATCTAAGTAAAAAACTGGGGGCTACATAGACTAGGAGGAAAAAGACAAAATTTTTTCCCTACAAAATACATTTTTGTAAAGAAATAAACTATTTTTCAACAAATATGAAAGAATTCAAAGTAACCAAATAAGGTGTTCTATTGACAGGATGAGAAGTTTAAGACAAAGAATGAACAGGAGTTGAGGGTGGGAGTCAAGTAAAACCCACTATTAGAGATTCCTTTCCATTAAAAAGTGACATTAAATATGCAAATTACACTATTAATAGAGCTAAATCTAATCACATTTCACTATACATTAATATATCCAAACTAATAGACTGACTAAGGGGGGAAGAGTCTGAAGGGTTAATTCTGGAGAAAGAAGTACTTCATTGAAGAAACTGGCCGCACAGAGAGCTCAAGAGAAAGGTAGTAAGCTCCAAGTTGACAGAGAGCAGGAGGCAGCATGGTGCTCCGAGAAAGGTGAAGAAATATGGGAGGGTGTCTAAGACAAACTTAAAGTCCCCATGAACAACCGTACCTGGATTTCTGGAACAAACTGCTTGTATGTTATGAAAGATCATTTTGATGCAGTGATCAACTTTCTGCTAAAGGTTGCTTAATTGTCAGGATTAGAGCAAGAATCGCATAGAAAGTATATATAAATTAATCAATAAGCAACTTTTCATTATTTTTCATGTGGTACCCATTCCCTGGAAAGACCAGTACCATTTTACCTTTTTCTTGTAGGTATCTGTTAAATAAACTTCATGTGAGTTGAAATAAATTGTATGGACCCGTTAGCGAAGGAATTAAATCCCTTTGAATGAACTATTTGTCCTTTTTAAAGGAAAACAAAAGATACAGAGATCTAGATATAGAAATCCCTAACTCAAGAAATTAAGCCAATTTTTTTTTTTTTTGGTTCATTAGTGTTCCCTTTTTTGTCAGCTTTCAGTATCTTTACACCTTCTGTAATGCTCAATTCTATTCATGTACATTCTATTGTTCTCCTCGTTTCAACTACTGGCAAAATCACAAAACAGAAGACAAAGGAAGTCATAATATTCTATCAGTTCAAATCGAAGGACCATGCATTTAGGAAAGATTCAAGTCTGCTTTTGCAAGATGATCCTGGAACACAAAAACATGATGAATGTATCAAAAATATTTCTCACATACTGCCTGCCATGAAAAGGTTGTTTGAATTAAACATCATTATTGCTCCATTGTCAACATGTTAATATAGAGATATAAGCCACACACATGCCTGAGCTCTATCATGATCTATAAATTACTGGTATATTTGCTATTTCTATTAATATTTTTTAAAATATTTAATATTTTCCAGAGCATGCTGAGACCTTGGAACCTATTTTTGTCAGAGTTTGTTTTTCCTCAGATTGTAAGAGACAAAATCTGAGAGATCTTTTGAACCCCTCAAACGTCTTAAAGTGTATTGCTGATACATGACATCTTCTGGGACAGAGGCTGTCACTGACATGGTATTTTGTCATATAAATATAAACAAGACCAAGGAGTCTTTGCTATTATTTCAAAGAGCTTATTGTGTTGGAGAGACCTACTTCATTTTGTATAACTATGCATTGATTTTTCAATAGTTAAGAGTTAACCTATCTGGTTTGTAGATTATAAAAATTTTAGAAACATAAAAGATGTCAAAATTATCTTATTGAAACCCCTCTTTTTTACTATGAGAAATCAGTGGTTCCAAAGTTTTTTTTTTTATTTTCTTCACATTTTGGGTCACTAAATTTCTTTTTTATTTAATTTCAGAATATTAAATGGGTACAAATGTTTTGGTTACATGGATTGCTTTTGTACTGCTTGAGTCTAAGTTATAAGTGTGCCCATAACCCACATAGCATGCATTATACCTGTTAGGTATGATTTTATCCATCCCCTCTTCCCTTTTCCCACCTGCTTGATTTCCATTGAGTTTTACTTCCATCTGTGCACATGAGTGCCGATCAATTAGTTCCAATTTAATAGTGAGCACATATGGTATTTATTTTTCCATTCCTGCAATACTTCATTTAGGAGGATGGTCTCCAATTCCATCCAGATTGTTGCAAAAGCTATTAATTCATTTTTTATGGCTGAGTAGTACTCCATGGGGTACATATACCACATTTTGTTAATCCACTCATGAATTGATGGGCACTTGGGTTAATTCCACCTTTGCAATTTTGAATTGTGCTGCAATAAACATTCTAGTGCAAGTGTCTTTTTGAGAAAATGACTTTTTTTTCCCTTTGGTAAATACCCAGTAGTGGGATTGCTGGACGAAATGGTAGGTCTACTTTTAGTTTTTGAGGACCCTCCATACTATTTTCCATAGGTTTAAATGGCTTGCCCAGGGTCACACAACCAAAAAACAGGTGAGGGGAACCTAGAATCCACATTTCTGCACCGTCACTAAGACCCTCCTAATGTATATGACTTCTCATTTTATGGCCAGCTAGACTTATTGGGAAATTTACTATTAAGAAGAGTTTAAGAAGAGCAAGAAATTCAACTTGTGCTGACCCTAACACTAGTTCCAATAAAAAAAATATTAATTGGCTTGGGGAATAATCTGTGATTTTGTTATTGGTTCTCATCAGGCTCCTTTTAAAGACAGTAGAGTTTAAAACTTTACTAACTTCTAAGTGAACATGAATTGATAGATGCAGACCATATAGGCTTTCAGAGTAAATGTGCCTGAATAAATGTGAAAATTAAGGGATCCAGGCATAAGGTGTATACCCGGTTATGCTGGCAACAGTTACATGGTCAGATCATCATGTTCCAGCTTGCAAATCAAGTGTTTCAGTATCCCATAAGATAGTAGAAAAATGTGATTTTGTGCCCTACCATCCATCTGGAAGTTTTATCTCATATAAACAAAAAAATTAAGCTCTGAGAAAATAATTAATATACCTTTTTCCACAAAGCTTGCCATGCTAGCCAAGTTCTCCATACAGAAATACCTGAAATGCCATGATTGAGATACAAAGACAAAACAAAACAAAAAGCATATTAATTTGATTGTTATGGATAGCGAAATGTAAGTGTTTTGATTGAAAAAAAATTAGGTGTGCAGGGTAAATTATTTGGACAACCATTTGACTAAGTGATAAAAGTAGAGAATAATAGCAAAAGAAGAAATATTTTTGTTAAAAATGAAAATAAATACTGGAATAAGTACCTGAATATAAGGACATACAGACTTCATAATTTTAAAGGTAAAGAAGAGGAAAGATGCATCATTATAAACTCTCCAGATATCAGATACAAAGAGATGGAAATCTATTCAATAAATACTGTGCAACTGCTATGTTCAAGACACTGTTCTATGTACTGGACAGGTTTTTAGTTGATAATAAAACAGATAAAATCCCTGTTCTCAGGCAGGCTAACATTTTGTTGAAGGAATACAGCAATAAAAATCAAGAAAGTCACTTGTATGATGTTCCTATTCTTTCATTGTTCTCCAAGTGTCAAGTTTCCACTTCTAAATTAAAAGAGTTTGAGCCAAGTAAAGAGTGAAAAAAATCTATATCTCATGTTTGATTTCTTTTTCTGCCAAAAAATTATCCAGTAATGATCTATAAAATTTTGATTCTCTCTTTAATGAAAACCTATTTTATGAATACCTATTTAGGTACATTAAATGTTTTTCATAAGAATGAATCCATTTTATAGTTAATTGGACAAACATGGATTGATCATGTACTACTTGCCAGGCACTTCCATAGCTACTGGGAATATTCACTTCAAGAACTCCCATGGAGTAAAGACAAATAATTAAAGAAAATCATATTTTCTTCCTAGATGTACTCATTTCCTGAGACAACATAGATAACAATAAGTCCTACATAATTTTAACAACTCCCCCAAGTTTAATCACGCACACATAGTGTCCAGTCTTTACAACAGCTTTACATGATCTCTGTTATTTTTTTTCTGGTTTATAGATGAGAAACTAGGCTGATTCAGATTAAATATTTTCCAAGACTGAACAGGTGGTCAATAGCAAAGTCAGGAATATTTCTTTAGTCTGTCTTATTTTAAGACCTTAACTCCTTCTACCACCCTGTGCACAGGAGTCCTTCTTCTCTACCATACTCTACTGTCTCCAAGCATTTAAGCATCCTTTATATTTGCTCAAGACTCCACATAATTTCTAGAGGTTGCTTTGCATAGAAAGTGCTTTTATGTCAATGCCCCCTCAAAACGTGGAAACGGAGACCCCAAAATGACTTGCCTCTTTGTGAAATGATATGCCCTATTATGTAGGAGCGTGCTTTACTCCTAAGAAACAAGATGCATGCAAATCATTTCCATGTTGTAGGCAGGCTTCTGAGCAATATGTAAATAAGTGAGAGAAAAAATATCCACATTAATAAACAGCCCCTTGGATATACGAAACCCATCTGCACCATTAGGTAAAGAGTTTGTATACTGTGTAGTCAGACGGGATGTCCATATTGCATTCCTCAGTGTCTGCAAGGGAAAACAGAATGATGGTTCAGGTGGGGCGGTGCCATATGGCTGAATCCATGAAAATATCACAGAGTTATTTTTTTTTTCCAGCAACTGTGATCAGTCCATGTAAGCAAGGATCAAGTCTCTGCAAATAGAATTATGACACTCCAAGTTTCATCCTGTTTCCAAGGTCTCTTTCTCACACATCATGCTGAGATTAACCTATAATATTTCTCTGCACGTGGATTGAGTTCTCCTAAAATAGAGGATGGCGACCAAAGGGAAATTGAAAGTAGAAGAGACACAAGCAACAGAAAAGGCCCAAAGTGAGAATCACAGATTGACAATACAACATGTGCCAGTGAGTCCATGGCTGACATTATCAAGTTAGATGACTCAGAGGAAAAAAAAAAAAAAAAAAACCCACCAAAGGAACTGTTAACTCACACCAAACAGGAAATGACTGATTAAAGACAGAACAGAAATGCAAAGCCAGGATTTAGCTCCACTCTGAGATCATTAGCTGTGCCCTACGATGCGAGGGCAGAAACATGAAAAAGCACCTACGCTTGCCTGGTGCTGTTTCTGCTATCTTGGAGAAGAGGCAATGCTAACGAGAAAATAACAGGCCTGCCGTCATTTATCCTTCTCTTAATTACTCTACTGATTATTTTTTTATTCCTTTCCTAACTTGATAGTTAGGATTCACTTTTGTTATGATAACTAAAAAAGATAAGAATTAAGGATGACAGGATACCAATAAAATTAGTCAAATTTAGCTGTGATGTTTTTCGGGGCTTTTGTTCACCTCACCCTTTCTTATAATCCTCACATTCTAGATGAAATAGACTGCTTCTTTTGCTGCCATTAGCATCTGCTTTGGGAAAGATGACTTTCAAAGTCTTTAATAATATTTTTGCTAATTACCACACAACCCAACAAACTCAATCAGCTTTGGCTAGGTTCACGTTCGAATTTCAACTGCTTTGTCCCAGGCGTGAATTTTACCTTTATTTGAGACATTAAGCACATTTACACTTAATACCAACACACAGCTCTGGATTTAATCCTCAAAAATGTACATTAATCAGTATTCTGTTTAGAATCTCAAGCCAAGTCTCCCTCTGCTGACTAGGCCACAGAGAGGGAATGTAGAGGCCTACAAACTCCAGAGACCTCAATCAGAGACAGCAAACAGTTACATATGAAAGTTCTCTTCCAAACTTTGCTTCAGAACAGTCAACTAAATTTTTCTCTCAATCTTGCCTGCTTTGCCTATCATCTAAAATGCAAGCCCCACTAGCTTTTCGTTCTTTTCTATACTCTCACTTTCTTGATGCTTTGCTCTCCCTGCTCTCTGAGTTACCTGCCAAATGAACTACCTCTCTCTCTTTGCCTTAACTGAAATCTGGCTGTCTCCTGAGAATAGCCCTTCTCATTCCTGTCTATGTCTTGTAGCTCTGGAGTTGGGGAAGAGAGATTGAGACATTAATTAGTATTCCAATTTCCTGGTTTTCACTTTTAGACCATTATCTTCTTCATTCATATCAAATCTGTTCTCCTTTCAGGCTTTTGCCCTCTAATATGTTTTACTACTCCTTGCTATTGTCACTCACATTATCTTTATTTCATTCCACTTAACTCTCAGTAACTTCTCTCCCCACTTTTGAACCCTTCAGAACCTAGAAATGTGTCTTCCTCTTCACCCCAAGTTCAACTTTCATCCTAACTAGCTTCAATTTCCATGCAAAACCCATGCCTCACAGTGATTTGAATTCCTTAATTTATTGGGAAGTTCTTTACTTTAATCCCTCCCTTATGAAGTTTTTTATCACCCCAAAACTTTCTACCTTCAAACAACAAAATCCATTATCTCCTTCTCTGGTCACAGCTGCCATCTGTCCAGCTCATTTTATTGCTTTACTCCCACTCTTTGTTAACATCCTCAAGCTTCCAGTCCCACATCCCTGGCATGTCCTCCCAGTCTTCATTCCCTTGCTATCACTGAGCAATGATGGGCAATATGTCACATACTCATCCATTTTTTTCTACCAGAAATGGTAGAAATGGTCTGGAACTTTTCTTGTGTTTCAACACTGCCTAATATATCTTTCCCTTATTCAGCTTCTCAGCTGCTCTTTCAGAGCTTAACTACTTTCCTCAAGTTCCACTTTACTTCTTCCTTTCTTCGGAATTACTCAGTGACCTTACTTTTTTTTCTCATGAAGAGTAAGCAAAAAGGTTTACGAAGGAAAAATTGTTAGACTTTCTACTTTTCCCACAGTTGCTCATGCCCCCCCCCATTGGTATGGAAGGGGCTGCAAAGTTCCTGTGTGTTGGGTGGGATGGGAAAATTTGCTGAGAGAGCAAGCCAACAGGCTGTCCGGGAGTCCTAAATGACAGGCCACAGAGTGGTTACTGTTCCAACCAGAAACAGTCAGAAACCTGAGGACAACAGGCTGCATCTCAGGTGTATTAACCAGGCCAAATATCTAAGCAGGGTTCCATTAAAATCTCAGGCTAGTTGTCATTGAAGAAACATGGTATCCCACTAGTGCCAAGAGATAGTCTTTTCTTTTTTTTTTGAGACAGAGTTTTGCTTTGTTGCCCGGGCTATAGTGTCATGGCGTCAGCCTAGCTCACAGCAACCTCAAACTCCTGGGCTCAAGCAATCCTCCTGCCTCAGCCTCCCAAGTAGCTGGGACTACAGGCATGTGTCACCATGCCCAGCTAATTTTTTCTATATATATTTTTAGTTGGCCAGATAATTTCTATTTTTAGTAGAGACGGGGTCTCGCTCTTGCTCAGGCTGGTCTTCAACTCCTGAGCTCAAATGATCCACCCGCCTCAGCCTCCCAGAGTGCTAGGATTACAGACGTGAGCCACCGTGCTCGGTTCCAAGAGATAGGCTTGATGAGTCACATCTGGAGAAAATGCCAGTGCAGAATCAACTCTTCCCCTCCCTGGGCCTGGTCACAGTTGTATAAATCCTGTGGAACTGAAAATTGACCCCAGAGAGAATATGGTGATGGAAACCCAGAACAGGAAATTGAAACTTTCACATGGTAGAATTTTTAACCTGCATTAACTAAGTTTAAGGTTACTTTATTGGACTGATTTAACCAAAATTAGCTAAATAATACTATGTCGTATTAAGTGGAAATGGGGGCTTACAATAGAGCTGATGTTAAAACTATGAGAAAATAAAGCTATAAACTATGTACTTGAATATATGTACCAATTTAATTTAAAAATTCACATAACTACCTGTGTCAAAATGTCTAACACATACACCCTTTAACCAACCAATCCCACTTGAAGACAGTTTCCCTGAGGAGACGCTAAACAACTATAACAAAAGAAATGTGTGTGCTAGGTTGTTCACCATAGTATCATTCATAATAAGAAAAACATGGGAAAAACGAAGATATCCATCAAGGAAATACTACTTATTTATTTAACCATAATTCAAAGTATGCAATGCAGTAATTAAAAATAATTATGCAGATCTGTATATTTTACATATGTATACATAGAGAGAGAGAGAGAAAGATGTCACCATATTACATGTTTGAAAAGGGGGGGGCAAAGTTACAGTTCCTTCTCATATATAAAGTATTAAATTTTCATTCTTTCCTAATAAGCAAATCCACAATATCCACTTGGCTGTAGTCTAGAGTTAATTCCCTTTTATGGTCAAGATATGCTTATCAGCATCCTTGCTAGCAGTATCATTGTGACCCTCATCAGATAACCCCTCATTTCTTCACATTTACCAGCAACAAGAATGTTATCCTGCAAGAAATAGAGCAAGGGGTGAAGAAACCATCTGGTCTGGTCTGAGAGGATGTTTTTTAACACCTAAGGTGGCCCTCCTCATAATCATGCATTCAAGATCATGGTTCTCACAGCTCACCCTTAACTGGTGATATCCCCTGAGTTCCTTTCTTGGATGTTTTTCCTTTTCATTTTAAATACTCTACTTGGATGGGCTTATTCATAAGTCTTAAGCAGATATCCCCAGAAAGAGACCCAGAGTTGGGAATCTGTGTTCAGGCAATTCATTAAGCAAGTGCTTCCCAGGGAGGTTAGTAAGGAAGTGAAGAAGAAGCAGGGCAGGGAATAGGAACAAACCAAGCAAAGATGAAATTTTGGGTAATGTCCTGGAGGGCAAATTATAACTCATAGTTTGTCCCAACTAGAGGTAAGAGAGCTAAGCTCTCATATTTCTGTACCAGTTGGTCATTAGCTAAGGTCTGCTCCTAGGGACTGAAATAGGCAGACACTTCCAGCTCTCTGAGCCTGCTGACAAAGCAGACACCATACCTGAGGGCAGCCTCCACAGGTTCAGGATACTAGATACAAAAGTGTCAGAGAGCTGGGTGGGGATGCCAGCTAGAAATAGAAAGTCCAAAATGGATCCCAGGAGATTTGTGTGAAAAATATCACACTGTTCATTATAACACCCACAGCTTCAACCAACATGACAAATTCCAAATCTGTATCATTACCCCAGACCTCACCCTTGAACTCCAGACCCATATACCTGACAACCTTTTGGACCTCATCCTTGCCAACCACGCACCCAAACACCCCTTGTCCAAAACTGTGTTCACACCCCCATCCTCATGTATTGCTTTTCTCAGTGACTATCACCTTTATACTCACCATGGGCCAATCCAGAAAACTCTATTCACCTTGCCAGACACTTCATCCTTTAATTCACCAAGTCCCCTTAATTTTGCTTGTTCAATATATGTCTAATCTATCCTGGACTCCCATACACTGGCTCTAGGTTAATACCTCTTCACTATCTCCTTGCTGTAGTTTGTACACCCCAATATTCATCTTCCATCAGGATACTGCAAATTATCCCTCTCAAATTTACATCTTACCATATTACTTCTCTGCTTAAAATCTTTAAATGACTCCTCATTTTGCAGGTTACAAAACTAAGTACTTGGCATTTCAAATGACATTCATCTTGCTCTAACTCCCATCTACTTTTCCAGCACCATCTTCTATCCTTAAAATCTCAAACTCGAGACATGTTTAACTATTTGCAGTTTCCCAAAGTTGTCTTGCTCTCTTACAGTTGGGGCAATCAAGGAGCACTTGGTTCCCACCTTAGGTCATCTGAAAGACTTCCTTGGCATTCCCTTTCCCTTAGGCTGATTAAATTTTGTATTTTTAACCCCCATAGTGGCCTGTGCACACCCTCTTGGTAGTACTTATTAATATATAGATTATTAGACAACTAGGTCTTGAGGGAAAAATTATCTTGTTCATCCTGGGCCTATCACATTGTGTGACGCAATGCTCCAATCTCATCATCTTGTCCAAATGCTGATCCCTTACCCATAATCAAGCAATAATTGCTATATTAGATACTAATGTTCTTTGTTTTATTTCAGCATATTATGGGGGTAAAAATGTTTAGGTTACATATATTGTCTTTGCCCCACCTAAGTCAGAGCTTCAAGCGTGTCCATCCCCCAGACGGTGCACACTGCACCCATTAGGTACCCATCACCTCCTCCCCACTCCCATCTGCCCGACACCTGACACCTGATGAATGTTATTACTATATGTGCACTTAGATGTTGATCAGTTAAAACCAATTTGCTGGTGAGTGATGAAGAAGGCTGATCCTCTGCTTATACTCTAATAGAAAAGATTTTCAGATATGATACGAGTCTAATATAATACTATGGTGAGAGCTGAATTGGGAGTGCACACTAGGTGCTATGAGTTCCCTAAAGGGACATTTAACCTGACCTATGGCTTTAAGGAAGGTTGATTGTAGCAAATGATGTCTGAGCAGAAGTTCAAAGGAAAGAGAAAGGTTATCCAGGCAAAGAAATGTGATTCTTCCAGATGTTTCAGTTTCAGCTTAAAGTCAACAGTATTATCAACCAACTGTGTCTTGCCCTTAAATGTCACCAAAGAAACAACCAGCAAACTTGGGAAAGTGCATTAAAGTGATAGACCTTCCTCACCAGAACTCTAGGTGATTTTATCACTTTCGTTGCATCGTTTCTGAGTCTCTGTGAAGCTAAACAACGCCAAGCAGACTCAAGAATACGTTTAATAGACCCTTCTTAATGTATACATCATCAGGAATGAACTTTATTTGCACCCATCCTAGATTTTTTTTGGATTAAGCAAATAGAATGCAAACTTTATATAACTAATTTCCATTGCCTTTTTAAAGGTATCACCATAGTCCCAAATGTTTGCGGAGTTTTTTTAAACATTATTGCAATAGGGTAAGTTTTTATTATTATATATGGAAGCTAATCATTTCAGAGTAAACAACAGATGTTTGCACCCTTATTACTGTTTGGTACTGACATCGGTATTAAATGATAATATGAAAACATGTCACAGACGTGAATGATGAATTCAAATGTCAGGAATGGAGGAAAAGAAATGTTTAAAATAGAACATTTCAGGGTCTTAGATGAGAAGTAAAACTATGAGCACCTTCTTCAGGCAATGTGCAATACCACTTTTCCACAGAATAACAATCATTTGGAAAATTCCAAGACACATTTTTCTTCAAAAATTGTAACTGAAATATAGGTGATTAAGATGTTCATCTGATGCATGAAGTAATGGCACCTGGAAAAGAATTCAGTTGCATCAAAAACAGTAAACTTATTAGATATGAATATAGGTAGGTAAATGGATGGATTGATAGTTTTTTTTTTTACTTTATACCACATTTTCTGAACATTATTTGATATGTTTCTAAAAACCCAAGTTCCTATATTTATGTATTAATTGATTTACCTCAATGATATTGTTAATTTAAATTACCACCATCATTCAATGGTTTCTAAGGCAGAACCTGATTATGGTAAGACATATACCTATCAAAATGGATTAGGTTTCACCCAGGAAAGGCTACTACTAATTATTTTATTTGTATAGTTAAAAACACTTTGCACATTTCACTAAATTAAGTGTTCTATGTCTTTTTCCCCATCATTAACTAAAAATGATCAGAATTGATGAAATGAGACATCAAAATTATACTGCTAGAGCATGAGTTCTGTCTCCTCCAACTGGAATACAGACTCTGTGAAAGCAGGCATCTTGTCTGTCTTGTGATTGCTGTTCTCTGAGGGCCTATGCTAAGGTCCAGCACCTAGGAAGATGTACAATACACGTGAGCTGAATGAAGGCATGGATAACTTAGCAATAAATGCATTCAGAATTTCTAGGTGGTCTTTAAAATAATATCACCTTGAGTACAGTTTTAAAACTTTCAAGACATTTGAAGAATATTGTAATTCATAAATGTTATATCTGTCTATAGTAAAATTTGAAAAGAATAGTAGTCTTAATGAAGGGGCCAAAAAAGTAAGTTGCACTCCCATTCATTTTTGTTCTCCACAGAGAGGTGAACAGGCATTAGTTACAGCCCTCTGCTGACCACAGAAGAAAGCCAGAGAGGCAGTCAGGCCCATCCTCTCCTCCACCACCGTTGATTATGAGGCCAGAGTCCTTTAAAGAAGCTACGTGAAGCCAGAATTGTTTATTTCCCGAGGTAATAGGGAAGATGAACTGACTTAACTTTGCACTGTAGAGGAATTGTTGCTGCTGGACGGAAAGGTATGACTCTTACCCAGAGAAATGAGGTGAAAATGTAAGATTTGGCTTCTCCTACCTGTACAAGATATCGGACTTAGCCTAAAAATACTTGTCCTTGGTCATTACAGAAAGCACATGAAAGAAAATGACTGAGTCATTCTACTTCTGCTCATAACATTTGTGAATAATGTGGTCTCTAGGAAAAGGGCACTGGGTTTGAAACTCAGGTTGAACTCTTACAGTCTGGGTGTCCTTGGGTAGGTTACATAACTTTGTTATGCCTTTATATCACCTTCAAATAGGTGATACAGTAGCAGTTCCCACTCAATAAAGCGGTTGTGAGGATAGTCAATGATCAATACACAGGAGGTATTTTTGGTAGAGCAGAATTGGTAGAACAGAATATTGCTCAACCATGCAGGGCCCTAGGCAGGAAGGAGCAAAGCTTCCTCCCTCCTCATCTCTCACACTGGCTGGTGATCATTAAAATATTAAAACAACAAGACTATTAAAATAAGTAAGGACATCTTTCACTTGTAGAAAATGAAGGGAAAAGGAACTAAAATGCATTATTTCCCTACTGTATATCATGTACATACCATATAACTCTTAATGTAATCTTTACAATAAAACTGAGAGATCAGTATCATTTTCCTAATTTCACATGCAAGAATATCAGCCAGCATGAGAAAGGTCAAAGGACTTGCCAAGCTTGCAGTGCTGGTAAATAGCAAACCTGGGGCTCAAACCCAGGTTGGAGTCCACAGTTCATGTGGTTTGAATGTACAATGCTTGGAGTAGCTCATGGTCAGAGACCTCTTCTACAGAGCCCTGTCTGCCCACCCACTGTCCCAGCTACTGCATTAGGACAACCATGAGAACAGAACAGTGAGTCCCTATCACCTCTCGAATCCACAGCCAAAAATAGCTTGAGTAACAAGAGCCTCTTGGAATAAGATAATAATTACCTAAATAGTGCTTCTCTAAGGTTAATGTGCCCACAGATAACCATTGGGGGGGGGCGGTGCGAAGGGGTTGTGAAAGTACAGCTTCTGGTTCAGGGAACTGGAATGGCCACAAGATTCCAAGTTTCTAACAGATCTCCAGGATCCTGGTGCTGCTGGCTCTGGGACCATGCTCTGAGTAGCAATAACAGGTTCTCTATGTGTGAAAAACCGAAATCAGTTTTATTCGGTACCTGTTTGTAATGGCATACAATGGTTGGATCTAATGATACCGTTTTTTTCAGAGTAGTGTGGATCCAGATCCTTTTCCAATAAGTTTAGTTTTCTAAATCACCTGATTTATTTGATTGGTGCAATAGGGCCACTCACCGGTGGGAATAGAAACTAGGAAGAGCCTGCAAAAATATGAGAAAAGGCATATTAGGATTTACTAAGATATGAATATGGGCACCTAAATACTTTAGCTCCTTCAAAAGAAAATTCATTAATCTTACTGTTATCACTCCTTTTTCAACTATAGCATCTGGCTTGGACATTCTCTTACAAAAAGCCATACTGTGGGATGAGGGATAGGAAGCTATAATACAGATAAAAACAATAAAACATTCCTCTTTAGCTGCATACCAGAACACCCTGGGCAACATTTTTTTAAAAAAAAAATACACATGTGGAGAAAAGAAACAGGCATATAAGAAAGTTGGGGTAGGGCAAGGAAGAGAAAATAAGTACACAAAACAAATGAGATTTTGAATTCAGTAGCATAATTCAAAGATTCATAATAGCCGTTGAGGGCACACTTACTCTCTACCCTTCCTGTTTCCTTAGAGGAGAGACTATCCCCTCTATGTCCTAGGAGCACAATGTTCCAAGGGAACCCATGCAGCCTTTACTCTGAGGTCCCAGGGGAGGGGGAGCAACTTCTGTGCAGGTGCATTCAGGAGAAAGACAACTCAGAATTTTCCTCCTTCACATCTCTGTGCCAATGGGCAGAGTGTGTCAAGGTCCACCTTCCTGCTAGTCAAGGGGCTCCGGCTCTGGCCCTGCTAGTGAGGTCTGCAGGCATGGAACTGTGCCTGCGTGGGAGGTTTATTTAGAGATTGAGGTTTGGGGCGGTCCACCTGTTAGTCTGGTCCTGTTTCCCACCATTTACCAGTAATAAAGCTAACATTTTGAGCTCCATTCTGCTACTTCCAATACCTATCTTTTAATTGATCCTAAACTTGGGAGGGAAAGAAAGGATGTTATTTATTGGCCTCCTCTAAATCCCTAAGCACAGCCAACTGGGATGGGAAAGCTTAGTAAAGAAGGATTCAGTATGATTTGGAAGAGGAGGCAGTAATCGCTGGCATATTTGGAACACGTCAGATAAACCCTGCTTTTACTATTGAATGACTCATTAGATGGGTTAATTAGTTGATTTTTTTTCCAAATAGCTTTGTGTGTTTTTTTAAGAGGAATTTTCTAATCTTTTCTATGTAAGCAACTTTGCTTTGGAGAATGTAGGAGTGTTGTAGAAAAAAATGCCAAAATTAGTTTTGATTCCTGGTAGTGCAGCTGACCTATTGCCTGACCTCTGGCAAAAGCTATGTAAATAGTGAAATCGAAAGATATTGTTGCTTGAGTTATCATCTTCCTGACTCAATTTTATAATCTGCATGTGTATAGACTCTTGAGATTCTTGAAACAGAGAAGCTAAATGATTTCTATATATCCTATTCCAAATGCATTAGTTTTACTGGGACTATAAATTATAACTATTAAATTTCTTACCACTTTCTTTTGCTAGAAAGTACCCTTCTGTCACATGTATTCAATTCACAACATATTCTGATATTCATCTGCTCTTTTTCCCGTTAATATTTCATTCAAATGACAAGGTGACATAATTATTTACATTTTGGTATTTAAACATCATTCCTGGTGAATATTTTCCCTTTTTATTGTTTAAACAAGGTAACAATCAGATGAATTTAAATTCAAGCTGAAGATGGCTTTATAGACATGTTTTTATTCTGTTGAATGCCATATACAACTCAAGCCAAATACAATCCTCAAAATTTAAAATTCAAAGCATAGGTGGGGAAAAATATTTATTCTCCATGAAGTTTATTTGGACCTTGAACTGTACAAAATCAACTGTTATATTCTTGACATTTTCTGAATAGATAATGAGAGGTGAATTTGACCTTTAAAATTATGCTTCTCTCCCCCTATCCTCACTCCCAGAAGGTACTTTTATGATAGCTTCTGCAAAGTACATCAGGCCTGAGGGACCATCTTTAAAATGGCATTTTTTTTCCTGATTTCATTTTCAGAATTAGGATAAAGTTGTGAAAATAAATGTCCAAAGTCTGAAAGTTGAAACTTATCCATTGATAAATAATATATATGTCTCCATTGTCAAAAAATGTGTTTAAAAGAGAAAAGCTTAATGGTTTCTCATTTTAGCAACCCAGATGTTTGTTGTCAGCTCATCCTATTATTATTAATTGGAATCTAATTGATATTAATTCTTCAACAACTATGTTAGCACTTTCTCACTGTTTAACTTCTTCTCTGTGGTTGATACATTTAACTGCTCCTTCAATTCCTTCCATTCAAATTCTTTATGATCTTCTCATCTGTAAAGATAAGCTGTGAAGATAGCAACTTTGTTTCGAAATACATTTTTACCAAGCTTCAAATGCTATTGAAGTCTCATCAGCTAGCGAAGGACAAGCCACACTTCATTTTTTTTAGATAGCTCACATTGTTTTCCATAATGCAATGACTAGAGCTTGGGATGTTTAAATGGTACTTCACAGTGCAGACGTGGTCTAAATTTCTTCGTGATTATACATATGCCATTCTATAGTGTGTGCTAATCTCTTCTGCCTTGGATGTTTTAACAAAATGGCTGAAATTTTCAGCCATTATGGATGAGTTATTCAGCAAATCTGTAAAAGCAATTCCACTTGACAAGCCTATAGTACTACTTTAAGTGATTGAATCTCTTTGATTCCACAATGGCAAGGTCCTTATTATTCTTGCAGGAATTTTACAAGTTCTAAGAATATTTCCAAAATGCCACTAGCCACATTGCCAAAGAGAGACAGGCAATTCACTCAGAACTATACTAATTTGATTTAGTGAATCTAGTTAAAGCAATGATTTCTTTTAGAAGGAAAAAAAAAAGCTATTTGTTGTACTTTATGTTCAAATGCATTGATCTTTTATTAGATTTGGTGTCTTAAAGTTCTATCCCATAACATAGCTCTCTTCTCTTACCCAAATTTATTTTCTAGTAAATGAATGAAAGCCACAAAATTGGTGAGGTCATGAAACTTACTTATTTGAAACACTGAATTGTATACATCCCTTAAAGGCAAAGGGATGTTTTTTGCCCTGAGGGTATTAGTCATGGTCCATAGTTCGTGGGAAAAACTAAGGAAGTCTCAAAACTGTGTTCCTATTATTTCCATTTCTCTAAGACTTTGTTTGAATTCCAAAGTGAATTTTCTATTATCCCATTGTACATTGCATAGGAGGGTACCAACCAACAGCCTTTGGGGAGCAACACCTGCAGTTACATTCAAAGGCATGACTTTTCCAAGCAGTTTGTGAGCTGGCCTGCATTGTCTCCAAAAGGATAAAGGCCTAGGTTCTTTACCTGACTGGCAGAAGCATTCCAGCACCACGAAAGGACTCTAAACATTGTTTTGTAAGTAATGAGTCCTGCTGGTTTCATCCTGCAAGACATTGAAATCCCACAAGGAAAATGTGGTTAGAAATAAAACAGAGGGCTGAGGCCTTTAATGAGTTTCCTATCCACAGATGCCATCAAGCTTTTATACTATTCATTTTATTTCTACAGCTTCAACAAAGATTCCCAGAGTTGTGGGCCATACTCTTAACACTGAAGTGCATAGAACTTGGCAGAAATCTACACTTCAGAGATAATAACATATCATTCCATGAAATAAAGGAAAAGGCATAATCAAAAAAAAAGAAGTTAAATATGGAAACCTGTTTTGACAACAAATGAATACAGATGAAGCCAGACAAGAAAGGTGTTATGTATGCATTTTTTTGCATGTTTCACATAAATTATGATATTGCAAGAACCTATCAAGTTTAGTTTCTTTTTTTTTTAATATGTTTTAAGTCAGATGTATTAACATTGCTCTCTATCTTGTGTCAAAGGAAAATTTCAAGAACCAGTGATTTGAAAGAACTGAACACCACTTGCAAAATCTACCAAAAATTTATATGGCTCATTCATCAATTGCATTTTACTAATTATTATAATTGGGAATCCTTTAAAGCCACTTAAATGTCCAAGAAAATAAAATTAGAATTTTCGAATTTGAAAAATAAGAAATGGGGGAAAGGTATTGTTACTTAGTGGATGGATCATGAAAATTACCAGCAGAAGCAAATATTCAGCAAACATATTTTGTTTTTTAAGATGCTCACTGAGTTATAAACGTTTCCTGAATTTTGTACTAGGTGAAATGTCAAATCTCACCAAATTTTTAATTAAGTGACAGATAAGGGACTTTTCCTGGATTTATAATTACTAAAATCAAAATAAAACTTAGGTTTTACCAGTCTTATAAAACTAGCCCTGACTTTATCATTTACAAAAATTTTCATTTATATTCAAATGAGAAAATGTTACAATAAATTTAGAAAAGAGCCAGTTAAAAACTATGGAGAAATTATATCATGAAAATCTATCATTCCAGAGATAGTTTTACTTTTAAAAATATTCAAGTTGTATTTTGATGACTTGATATTGACCCTTGACTAAATTTTTCAAATTGACTTATGGTAAGCCAAAAATGTCTGAATGTCCTATACTCTATAATCCTATCTAGAAAATCTTTGCTTCACTAAATTAATATAAAATCTACTAAATAATTTTCTTAATTATTATTAATTTTAAAATATTGAAATATTTTTACCATTTCAAACTTCTCTGTTCCAATGCAAATGAAGAAGGAAGTAATAATTCAGGAGCCTCATAGAAACTTAAAAAAAAATACATATGCAAGAGACCAAAGATGATAAACTCACAGAAATAGAAGTTTGGAGTCATTCAAGTGTATTACTTGAAAAGAAAAGAAAAACTTTTCAGAAACAATAACTGGAGAAGTCCATAACATCTATATCACCAACCCAAACCATATATTTTGAATTCTTAAATCAATAACAGTATGTTTATTTGTCTGATTTGAGGCCAATAGGGTAGAAAAAATTAGTTTACTTTCATACACAAAACTCCAAAGTTTGTTTCTACTATTGACACCATCACCTCACACATTTCCTTTTATTCATTCTGTGGTCATAATAACAGCTTTCATCTTTAAGTACCTACTATGTGCCCCTCATTTTAACATACATTTCCAATTAAACAACATCCTACAAAACAGATTACTATTCCCATTTTATGGATGAGACTTAGAAAGCTTATGTGAGAAAAATTTTACAAGGTCACACCACCTGAAAGAAGTTCACCCAGGATTTGAACCTAGTCTTTTTCATTCCAAAGCCCATGATCCTCATACAAAGCATGCTACATCATATGTTTAACTTTTTCTTGTATCTTTGGTTTATCTTATGCTGGTATCTCTATTTCTTCTATTAATTCAAGGAGACTATCTTTGTCTCTATGATTTAACCAGTAAACTTAGTGAAAACAATCACATGGATTAGTACACATTGATTCAATCTTAAAAAGGAATTAGGCAATGCATCAATTGAAAAAACTAATTTTGCTTGGTAAATTTTCTGAGCCTGAAAGTTCAAATAATTTTAAATTAACTGAACTCTATTTAGCAC